>NC_079194.1:225228986-225528986 GCF_029499605.1 Hyla sarda | reverse complement strand
ATTGCGTTATATGTTTGTATTTTATCCAATCATTTCTGCACTTCATACAAAGTTTTCAAACAGGATACAAATATATATTCACCCGGTGCCAAAGTCTCTGGAAATCCTTAAGGAAACGGCGTCTTTAACTCTTATTTCCCCATCTGAGGTTTCTCGTTCCTGGATGTCCTTATTTGCCTTTCCTCTGGGTAAAGATGGAACACTCATACACCTGTGAGCTCCAGTAGTCTGGTGACGTTTCAGGAGAGTACGTTGCTTTTTAACCTGCAATTGAGAAAGGGGTAACATAACCCCGAAACGCGTCTTGCTTGTCTGTTCTTATATGTATGCACAAATAAATGTGAATACTTTACCATATCGGACTCTATCTGAAATTTGATCTCAGAAGGGCAGCCCTGCTGCAGAACATCTTTTTCCTTCTCCAGCAATGTTATCTCCTGCCGATCGCCACCCGAGGTGTTCGGACAAGTTCCTGCAGGCTGCTGCCCGAGATCTCCCGTCTTACCCCACACGGAGGGGTGACACGCCTTTTCCAAAAGTCCCCTATGTGAGCGCATATCACACGGGGGTAAAAGTGGGAATTATACCCACGGAATCACACGAGGCGCTGTCCTCTCCTTGTCTTCTCTCTCCTTTATTTTATGCTTCAGGAGAGTTACCTACCTTTCTCAAACCTGACGTCAGTGCACCCATCCACCATGTTGCATACACAATTGATCTCGCAAGATCTCATATCTGTAATTTAAAATCACATGATATTAATGTACTGTATCATGTTTAACTAATACATGATTGTTTTCGTGTGATTTTAAATTACAGATATGAGATCTCGCGAGATCAATTGTGTATGTGACATAGTGGATGGGTGCACTGACGTCAGGTTTAAGAAAGGTAGGTAACTCTCCTGAAACATCACCAGACTACTGGAGCTTACAGGTGAAAAGATGCCATTTTCTAAAAGATTTCCAAAGACTTTGGCACCGGGTGAATATTTGTTTGTATCCTGTTTGAAAACTTTGTATGAAGTTCAGCAATGATTGGATAAAAGACAAACATATAACACAATCTCAGTGATATGTTTTTTCTGCATAGATTTTCTCCCATGCATTAAAAACATGTTGATTAGAATTTAGCTTGACAATCTCTGTACAGTACTGCGGAATATGCTGGTGCTACAAAAATAAAGAAATGTTACTATTATTCTTTACAGGATTCCTGAGTCATTAACTGACATGTTAGTGACTCCATATTTGGGCCATAGTAATAGGCATTGACCTAACAAGTAGCATCTGAAACCAAAATGTGAGTCACGGTGATGATTTATTTTCTGTGTTAGATTTTTCTTTTCTCAATCTCTCAAACTTTTAATTCCTGAGGTGAAGGACACGGGAGTGGGGGAGTGCATTATTTTGCTTCTGGATTCAGTACTAAGAGTCCTATCAAGGCCAAGTAGAGAGTACAATGAGAATCAGCCAGATTCAGCTCATTCACCGGAGAGCTTTCATTCTTTACCAACACCTGCTAGACTTCAGCAAGCTTATATTTAAAGACAAATGTTTGGTCTGCAGAACTAAAACAAGAATTTAATTGTTCTCCGCTACGGTCACTCACTTAGATAAACAGAAGAACGCCTATCTCGGAATTCTGGGCAATTAATTGATATTTTATGAGAAGCGCCCTTCAAAGAAACAGCTTGTGCCCTACAATGTGATTATGTATATGCAGTATATATAACCCACAATTCAGGGTTCTTTTAACTCTGCACCTGTTGATATGGATGCCTCCTTGTATTCCAGATTATCACTCTTACATTATATCAGTCACAATCAGTTTTAAATAGGCACTGTCAGATCCAAAAACTTTGTATGTATTGTAATATGGTTGTTTAAATTTTTTTAATATTTTATATAGAAAACAGCTACTGAAAATCCCACCATTAGGGGTCCCCATACCTACTGGGAAACTAACCAGTTCTGCAGCAGCAGGCTTGTCCATGAGTCATAGACAAGAGATGACTCCTGGACAAGACTGCAAGAGCAGACACAACAATCACCTCCCACCATCGCAAGGAAGGGACACACTCCTTCCCCTGAGAGGATTTCTATCACCGTGAGTTAATGAAAAGAGGTGTTATTATAATAAGTATAGGTGTTATTTGATATACATGATCAGGATTAGGTACTGAGTAACATATAAATTCTTTTTTTGTGGGATCTGACAGGTACACTTTAATTTTTCCCTCTAAATTTTTATAATTTGTTTACATAAATTGTAAGCTCCCATGTAAAGATGTACTATCAGAGGTAATATATAGAAAAATGGGCTCTGTTGTGGCACTTTTATTCTCTACACACATTTCTTCTAGTATTCCCTACCTATTCAGCAGAGGTGCAGCCCTATAAAGAGTTCCCTTATGCTATAGAGACTATACCCTGTGTTTCCAAACCTTAAAGAGCAGCTTTCATGAAGTTTGTGGCATATAACCTAACAACAGTGTGTGTATTTTGTGTTTAATATGTATTCACCATTACTTTACCTTTTTTATTGCAGCTTTTATTACCCCAAAAAAACACTTTTCTGTGCAGTCACCAACAGTCCGATAGGCGTGGCCAGGGGTTCGCTATACCCGGCAGCCACCAAGTCTATCCTCTGAATGTCAGTGCTGGGACCGCTGTGTGATTGCGCGCCAAGTAAATTCTCGCTCGCTCTCCCAGCATCTCCGTGCGCCTGTGCGCTGCTAGAGGCGCTGACGTGAATTTTCAGAGCAAGTGCTCGCTCCCGATGTCTGCCGCCTCTGTGTGCCTGTGCACTGCCTTACAATACACACACTCTTGTTAGGTTATATGCCCCAAACTTCATGACAGTTGCGCTTTAAGGGTGTATTCACATGTACAATATCCTGTGCATATTTGATACACAGGATTTGAAGCTGCAGATTCTGGCACAGATTGTAAGTTAGCACCGTTACTGTTGTTTTTTAAACACAAGATCCATCACAATTTTTTTTTTATCTTAAAGGGATACCCTACCCCTAGACATCGTGTCCCCTATCCAAAGGATATCTTGGATAGGGGGTTAAGATGTCTAATCCTAACTGAGGTAAGATGAGGTACCGCATCTGGGGACCCCCGCGATCTCCGTGTTGCACCCGACATTCGTTTAGTGCGTCGGGTTCAGTGCCGGAGGCTTGTGACATCATGGCCGCGCCTGTGCGTGACATCACGACCATGCATCACGACAATGCAAGTCAATGGTAGGGGGCGTGACGGCCGTCACACCCTCTCCAATAAACTTGCATTAATGGGGTGAGCCTGTAACACATCACGAGCGAGGCATGACCGTGACGTCATGAGCCTCTGCCCCGCATCGCCAGTCAACTGGCACAGAGCGAAGTTCGCTCCTTGCGCCGGATGTCTGGGGTGTAGCAGCCAAGATCGTGGGAGTCCCCAGTGGCAGGATCCCCACGATCAGACATCTTATCCCCTATGCTTTGGATAGGGGATAAGATGTCTAGGGGTGGAGTATCCCTTTAATATATGTATATCTTGAATGGTCACATTTTAATTAAATTTAACAGTGAAAATTTCCCATTACTGATAGAAGTACCATGCTGTCGAGACAATAGAACAATGCAGCTGGTCTGTCATGATCTGACATGATGAACATTAAAGACAGTGTTGGGTTCTGTACATGAAAAGACTGTATAATCATGACATGATGAACTCATCTCCCTGCTAAAAGAGATGAAAAGCTGCAAAAAGTATTTTATAGAAAGTGGGGGGTGGAAGAAGTTCCCTGAAAGAGATTTATAGCATGTCTCTGACCAGACTTTTCATTATAACCTCTCTAGATTCTTCATGCTCCATCTTTCAACTTACTAGCCTATGGGAGTTTTGCACTATACCTTAAAGACCCGAGAGCCTGAAACTAACACTGTATATCTAAAACCAATGATGTTCCTTCCTGAAAACACAACAAGATTCTATTCAAGCAAAAGTCATTTTACTAAAATTGAGAGAAGTTCAATAATAATAGCCTTTACATAGCACCAACATATTATGTTCAGCTTATACCACTAGCAATAGGTATTGTCTCCATTTTTGGATCTCCAGGTGGTTTCAGTTTTTGACAGGGTCTTCATCTTCTCATAGAGTGTATCGTAGGTTGGGGTCTTCAGATTTGTCCTCCTAGGAGCAGCTTATGTGGATATGAGTTTAAAGGGTTTGTACATGCTACAAGTTGTGCAGAGTCATACTACTACACCAATAAAGGTGTGCCTAAAACTCCATATGTCTTGTGCCATTGTGGAGCTTCCTGCAAACAACATGTCATGATCTTGATAATTTTTTTTAATTTTCCTACTTCCTTCCCCCCTATCATAATAAACCACCCTGCCTTTATTTATTATTTTTTTAGTTTTCTACCTTGATATTGTGCTGTATATTCTGCTCAGCCTTAGTCAGCTCCACATGCTGGAAAGTGTTACCCAGCAGGACTGACATCATCTGAAGCCCTGCAGGGGAGAATTTCCACCCTTTCTGTGCTATGCTGCTCTGAACATACAGCCTAGAGAAGTTCAGTGTGTGATGGACTGTGATTGGCTGAGACCGCATACACCCCCCTCAGCGCTGAACTCTAACTGAACTCTACAGTGTGCTCAGATCTGCCCAGCAGCTGCAAACGAGACCAGAAATATCCAGCACAATGTTTACCACAATATTTAGCACTATGCACTAATGACTCACTGAGGCATCATGACTCTACAACAGTGTATCCCAACCAGGGTGTCTCCAGCTGTTGCAAAACTACAACTCCTAGCCTTTGGCTGTCTGGGCTTACTGGGAGTTGTAGTTTTGTAACAGCTGGAGGCACCCTGGTTGGGAAACTCTGCTCTACAGTCTAGCTCAGCTAGGAAAAGGGAGCTGAAATACATATTCAGCTCTTTACACTCTATACACTGTGCTGAGCTGCGGTCCTACCTGCATTTCCTGACTTTTGTTTCTGCCAGGCTGCTGCAGGAGACAATTTGCAAGCAAGACTGGAGGCAGGGCCAGAAGGAGGACCCCTGGTAGCCAAAATTTTTATCAGTTAATTTAACACATAAAGTTACAACATTTTATGAATAAGTATGGCATATTAGAAAAGAAATTCAAATAGGCTAATGTATAATATATTACATTTCATTAATGGTGACAGGTCAAAGAATTTAGGGTTACATTTATAAAATGCGTCCTCTTTTTGTCTTCTATTCTAAATTGCACGATTCGATGCATTGAATAGTAATTCCAAAAGGAAAACACTTTCCCAAAGGCTTAAAGCGAACCTGTCAGATCCCACAAAAAAAAAACAAAAAAAAAAACTATTATATGTTACTCAGTACCTCATCCTGATCATGTACATGTAATTGTTATGTCTCTATTACTCATATTTCATTAAAAAAAATAGCATATTATAGCTGCTCAATGTATTTTCCATCTTGTCAAAGGGAGGGGGTGTGTCCATCTCTTCCCTGCACTGTGATGACTCTTCCCCCTCCCTCACTCTGCCTACAGCTTTTGCAAAACAACAACTCCCAGCATGCCCAGATATCCTTTGACTGTCCAGGCATGCTCTGAGTTGTAGTTTTGCAACAGCTGGAGGCACATGTTTGGTAAAACTCTGTGTTACAGCAGTGTAGCTGCAAGCTGTGTTCCTCATGCCGCCTCGTCAATCAGCCATCTCGTGTCCATGACCCTTGGACACACTCATGCTGCTGTGGGACTCATCAGTGTCCCAGGAGGTATGGGGACCCCTAACGGTGGGATTTTCAAAGGCAGTATTCTTCAATAAAATTTGAATTTCTTTTAACCCCTTCATGACCCGGGGTTCTACCGTTTTTGCACTTTTGTTTTTTCCTCCTTACCTTTAAAAATTCATAACTCTTTCAATTTTGCACCTAAAAATCCATATGATTACTTAGTTTTTGTGCCACCAATTCGACTTTGTAATTACATCAGTAATTTTACCCAAAAATCTAGGGTAAAACAGAAAAAAAAAATCATTGTGCGACAAAATTGAAGAAAAAACACAATTTTATAACTTTTGGGGGCTTCCGTTTCTACACAGTAAATTTTTCGGTAAAAATTACACCTTCTCTATATTTTGAAGGTCCATATGATTAAAGTTATACCCTACTTATATAGGTTTGATTTTGTCGTACTTTTGGGAAAAATCATAACTACATGCAGGAAAATTTATATGTCTTAAATTGTCATCTTCTGACCCTTATAACTTTTTTATTTTTCCACTTATGGGGCAGTATGAGGGCTCATTTTTTGCGCTGTGATCTTTGTATTGATTGGAATTTTTGATCCCTTTTTATTCATTTTTTCATGATACAAAAAAGTGACCAAAACTATGCTATTTTTGGACTTTGGAATTTTTTTTTGCGTGTACACCATTGACCGTGCGGTCTAATGATATATTTTTATAATTCAGACATTTCCGCATACGGCGATACCACATATATTTATTTTTATTTGCACTGTTTTTTTGGTTTTTTTAAATGGGAAAAGCATAGAATTGATCAGTGTTTCTGCCGCTTGACTGCTCCTGCTTGGATCGCAGGCACAGAGCAGTCCTTCGGCGATCGGACATGGAGGAGGAAGGTAAGGCACCCTCCTTGTGTCCTCCAGCTGTTCGGGACGCCATGGCGAACAGCCCACTGAGCTAACTGGCACTGATTGGCTTTCACTTTAGACGCTGCGATCAACTTTGAACGCTGCATCTAAAGGGTTAATAGCGCACGGCACAGCTGCTACGTGCTATTAGCCAAGGGTCCTGGCCATTGCTAGGTGCCGGGCCCAACCCGCTATATAACGCCGTGGCCCTGCGTTATTGAAAGGGAGAGGACCCAGGACGTACCGGTACGTCCTGGGTCGGGAAGGGGTTAAAGAAGTATATTAGAAAAACTATTGTTTTGCCAAGATGTACACCATATAAAAAGTTTTTATATCTGACAGCTCCGATTTAAGTAAATGGAACAGAGCTAAAATGCCCAACACTGCTGATAAACATGAATGGCCTGCCCACCAAAATACCAAATAATCCTCCTGAAGGCCAAGGCTCTGACTCTCGGAATCATTTCTTCTTTATGCCAGCCCTTAGAAAATAGAGCTGTTATACAGCTGTGTGCATGAACCTTAAGGGGGGAAATTGCAGTTCTTCAACAAAGCGGGAATTCTCATATTCTGTTCTATGTAACATTACAATTAGGAGACCCTGGAAAAAATATTGCAGAATTTGTTAAATATGATCTCTATTCTTTTGGAGCAAACCTATACGTTTTCCCCATGGGCCTCTTGCTCTAATATTGTCCTCTGGATTGCATCCGTTAATGTGAATTGAGTGTCTCAGCGTAATATATTCTAAGGTCTCAAGTGCATTGTAAACTAAAAATAAAGAGTTGTACATTTGCTGACTTCAGCGCAGGGCTCACTCTGTCACTTTTCTGTGGTTACTTTGAGTTGTTCTGGATGCTGATGTGCTCCTTATGGCAACACGCTGGATGCCTCAGCTCCTCTGCTGGTTTTAATACTTGTCATAGCTAAGGAGCCACAGCTGTTTCTACTTAATAGGACAAGAAAAAGAAAAATTCAAGTGAATGAATTAAGGGCTTTTTGATACAAAACTAGGTAAAGAAAACAGAAGCGTTTAAATAGTTTTAGAAAAAATGTCAGCTCGGTAACCACAGCTCCACTGACTTATTGCCAGGAGATGACTTTAATTTGTAGCAGTTGCTCTTTGGCCTTAAAGACACATTGATTTACAAGAAAAGATGATGGTATTCTGGCGAGGGCTTGCTTTTATGACCAGGCACTTTTAGCAAAAATGAGAATACAGTGTGATGTAGTGTACCAAGCACAACAAAACACCCCTTATCATGCGGGAAGACTCATAGTGGGTGGGGAGTCTCTTCTTTGCACTTTCCTTTTAGACAAAATCAGTACATTCAATATGTATTCTGACAATTTTAGGACCAGAAAGCATAGTAGATTGGAAGTTGCTACTAATTCCTTGCCACACAGATGTCCTGAGTTAGAAGTGTCTAAGGACCTATAGGAGTAAAAGAGGATCCTTTGGTAGACCATGGCACAATAATAGGCCTGGCAGAGTACAACCCCTTTTGGACCTGATTTTAGCCAACCATTTGCTACCATAGCTGACCAAACAATCACCTATTACAATCTATTATTGATGTGTTCAATGATACATATAAGGTTTCTTATGCAAATAGAAGTGAACATTACACTTGTCTTGTATAGATGGAGAGTGGACTCTGAAAATCCTGTCCTTTATTGGGTCCAAGGAAACCAGGTCTGACACTGCTTAGAAAAATATTAGCTTGTATGCTCCACACATGAATTGTACAGTTAGGGTATGTTCACACTGTGTAATTCCCACAGAATTCCGTGAGCGTAATTACACACAATAAACATCAACATAAGTGTGAATGGGTCTTCCACAAGACCCATTCACACTGAAGAATTTAAATTGATCCACGTAAAGAAAAAACATGTTCATTCTTTGCGGGGAAGTCCATGAGCCCTGCATTGCCATCAATGGTGATGGCGCTGGTTCATGCAGTCCTACCACCAAAGTATTTTGGCGGCGGTCGCCAGATGGGCTCTCTGCTCACAGAATCCTCAGTGTGAACATATCCTTATACATGTATAGTGTGTTAAGTATACAAAGTATACAGGTAAGTATAAGTATGAAGTATATATATTATATTAAGATAGGCAGCTTGCATCACTGGCAATATTGGCTTAGACATAAGGGCAGAATTTGCAAAGTTAGAGTTCTTTTACTTTTCCTTTACATTTTCATTGGTTTCATCAAGATACTTTGTTATTTTCCCACCTAAAGTGTAGAGTTAAGCTCCTGGGCCTCAGTGTAAAGTCTATTATCCACACTTCATGTGCCATTATATATATAAGACAGCATTTTTATATAATAGATAAGCTTGCGGTTCTCTGCACCCTCTAAGGCTGGGTTCACATATGTCCGGCATAGGTTAACTCAGCCTATATCTCGACTCAACTAATGCCACAACTGATGACAAGTTGTCATCAGTTGTATGGCATCCGGCGTTCATTGTTTCTGGACAGCAGATAGGGGAATACAGCAAGCTGTGTTTCCTTGTCTGGTGGCCTCCGGCGTGTCCAACCATCCGGCGTCATAATTGAGACGTTGGATGATTGTGAACTGCCCCATTCAAATGAATGGGATCAGTTATAGCATCAGTTTCCCTCTGTTGCACGCCGGAGGGAAACTATGCCAGACGTCGGATATATGCAAACCCAGTCTAAGCTAGGCTTCCTATACTCAAAACAACACTTAGGCCTGTTTTACACATCTGTAGTTTAGCGATACTTTAACAATCTTCATTACAATTTTAAGACCCAGAGTTACCATGGTTCTACTGAAGCGCAATAGATTGCTAATAGGGTTCCAAGGTAATAGTCATTAGATCCATGTGAAGTCTGTGTGTTTTGGCTGTAATATTGACACTAAGGGGTGCATTTATCATTTAAACAGTTGTGAATTTTTTTTTTTACAAAAAAGTTGTGCAAGGTCCTTGTGCAAAAATATGTGACTTTTTGATTATCTTTACCACGCTCGCAAGTTGGCAAAGCTTTAGGTGGAAGGGTGGGGCTTTACTTGAAGGGGCAAGAAGGAGGCGCAAAGGGGGCGTGGGCTTGCTAGTCAAATCAGTTTAAGCTTGATAGCAAGCGTAAAATGTGTTTGAAATCTCCGGCAGCTATGAGCTCAGGGAGAGAGAGCACAGGCAGTCTGATACCCAGGGATTAATGTAGAGGCACACACCTCTACAAAAGTCCTGCGAGCTTGTGTGCTGGCAGGGCATTCATTTAGACATCTGAGGTGCTAGTCTTGATGAATGCACTAAATTGTGAAACTAGCTTAAATGGGCACTCTCATAAAAAATGTTTGCTAATGCACTCCTTATGGTAAATACAAAATATTTCTAATATACTTTGTTTAAAAAAATTATGTTTTATATGTGTTTAAAAAAGCTGCCGCTATGTGTATCCCTATTTGTCCAGAGCACATTTCCCCCTATCTCTTGCACAGACTATGGACTCCTGCTGGCCTGGCCTCCAAAATGTTGAGGGGGGGGGGGGGGGTGGCAGCCTTATCCAATCATAGTTCATCTCACACACTGAACTGCTATGGGCTGTGTGTATAGTATAAAATCACAGAAAAATCCTTTGGGAGCGGTCCCAAAAATTCTCGCCACCAAAGCACCTCCAACTGTAACAAAATTGTAAGAAAAATTTACAATGGTGAGAGGTTTTATTACAAATCACTCACACACTTGATACGCCTGTAATCCAATATACCATGTGGACCCTTGTCCGCTGCAATCCATTTCGACCAGCTCCAAACCGCCCCGAAGTGGAGAAAATAAAGCTAAAAATACAAAAATTGGAGAGTGGACAATTTACACTTAAAGTTTATACAGTGAATTTCCAATAGCTTATCCGCACTCACTTCAGGGGTCTATGCGTCCGTGACTCCCCTCAATTCCTGCTAGCCTTCAACCAATGTACTCGTTGCAGGGATTATTCCCCTTCCTCAGGGATATACTGTTCCTTAACTGTGGCCATCTTATATACCTCATTTTCACCTCCTTTTCACCTGGAAGCACATTCCCAATGGGAAACATTCCTCAATTACTTTACAAAATACAAAAACCTGCCTTTTACTCTCTTATATAAAAACATTCAAAGACACTCAATGACTTCATTAAACCATTCGGGACCAATGTGTTCAGCTTAAAAATATAAAAACGTTCTCTTCTGCATAGAGTGCGTAAACCTGCGTAAACCTTTTCTATTTGTTCTACGGGAATCACTCGGAGCAACCCTGGATCCGCATTATGGCGCATAGCAAAGTTCCGTGAAACGCAGTGTTTTAAATATTTATGTTTCATATTAAACCTATGTGAGTTTATGCGTTTTCTGAGTGTCTGTGAATTGGGTCCCGCACAGACACTCCAACACATAAACCACATAGTCACTTGCACAGTTTAAATGGGATTTAATAGGAACACTCTCACCTGTTGATACACTTACTATACTTTGCTTGCCATCTTCTATGTGTGAGCATGTACCACATCTCTTTTGATTACATTTATAAGAACCTTTTTGCTGTGTTTCTTCTTTTTAATCCTACTTAAAGGGGTATTCCTCCCCTAGACATCTTATCCCCTATCCAAAGGATAGGGGATAAGATGTCAGATCGCCGCGGTCCCGCTGCTGTGGAGCCCCGGGATTGCCGCTGCGGCACTGCGCTATCATTACTGCACAGAGCAACTTCGCTCTGCACGTAATGACGGGCAATACAGGGGCCGGAGCATCGTTACGTCACGGCTCCACCCCTCGTGACGTCACGGCCCGCCACCCCTCAATACAAGTCTATGGGAGGGGGCGTGGCGGTTGTCACGCCCCCTGCCATAGACTTGCATTAAGGGGACGGGCCGTGATGTCACGAGGGGCGGAGCCATGATGTAACGATGCTCTGGCCCCTGTATTGCCCGCTATTACGCACAGAACGAACTTGCTCTGTGCAGTAATGATAGCGCAGTGCCGCAGCGGCAATCCCGGGCTCCCCAGCAGCGGGACCGCGGCGATCTGACATCTTATCCCCTATCCTTTGGATAGGGGATAAGATGTCTAGGGGAGGAGTACCCCTTTAACCTTGGGTATGAAGGGGCTATCTCTTGTGCCACAGTTTTCGCTAAGTTCCCTAAAAAGGGTATTTAAAAATGTTTTTCTAAACAGGGCCCCTTAAATGATCACTGTAATTTACAACTACTTTTTTACTACAGTAAAGGGACGCTGAACATCAAAGTAACTATTCAAAAACAATTAGTTTTGGCAACCAGGGTCTTCTCTCTGGAAAAAAAACTAATTACCCCCTCTCCCTCTGCCCCCCCCCCCACCCTTGTTGTCAGTGGCATTCCATCTCTATCAACAGACAGCTCCAGTCTCCTACATACAGTGATTGCCGGGCCACAGCAAAGTTCAGGTATAAGCCTGAACACTGAACAGCGCGTTTAGTGGAGGAATAGTAGGGGCAATAGATGTTTGTATAGTGAGGTAAAAGGGGGCATTCATAGCATTAATTTGTTAATGTTCTTAGCAGTCTCCTAACTAAAGCCCTCCTTTCTGTCATACATATGAATCCATAACAGAGAAGAGGGCTTTAGCATCAATACTATCAAGGACTAGACATGTCTGGGGGGAAAGTAAGAAAATAGAAGTTCTCTATTTTGTAGTGCTGGCAAGCTTCACGCTTGCAGGACGCACACTCCTTGTTGAGGACTGCTGGAAGTTGTGCAGAGCAAACAGGGACCCTGAAACTAGCTTATTGGAGGAAAATATAAGCTAAAGGCTATACTAGCCTAAAGTATTTTTTTCCTCAAATGACAGGTGTGCATTAAGTTTACTTCCAGGTGCAACAAATCATATACTTTTATATATGTTCTTAGGATATGATATTATCAACACTTTGAGGCAGCGCTGCCTTTGACTGTGGTTTGAGACTTCCTGCAGCCTTATACTTTTATAAGGTCATGGGGCTGCTCATGATTTCTAATATTCTTATTTTCAAAGCAGCTGGTGACGTATCCCATATATAACCCTAATAATAATTTTTGCGTTTACAAACAATTGTCATTTATAGAGTATCGATAAACCAAGACAATGCCATAAACCTGGTTATTTATGAACGTGACTTACTTACGCTTCCCCTGCCCAGAGATAGCATTTGTCCAGATAATCAGTGAAAATAGAATGTTTGAGAAACTATTGTAAAACAAAGCAGATGGCTGAAACCCAAGTCCTATAAAAACAGAGATATTTCCTAAATTTTTTCCTGATAGCGTAATGAGTAATAATTCTTACGTTTGTGGTGCGGTTAACTGAAAGTTACACACAAATGAAAGTTCACAAATGACTGTTACCTTTTTCATGTTTTCGTCTAAGTCTATTTACACATATACAGTATTCCAATAATCTGGCACCAGTATTGGACAAGAGTGGCAAGGGCCCAGCAGCGGAATGGGGTCTGGGTGCCCATCCTACAAATACTGGACATGAAAATATTACCTTATCACTTTTAGGTCTCATGTACATAAATGTACCCTCTTATGATTAGATGGGCAGAATGGCAATGACAATGCAATAAGCATGTTGTAAACGTAAGTTATAGTGTGTTTACTATCTAAGGCCCTGCTAGTACTGTTATGTCAAGGTGTGCTAAGGGGTTGAACCATTAAAGGGGTACTCCGGTGGAAAACATTTTTTTTTTTTAGGTCTTTATAAGTCAACTGGTGCCAGAAAGTTAAACAGATTTGTAAATTACTTCTATTAAAAAAGTCTTTACCCTTCCTGTACTTTTTAGCGGCTATATGCTACCGAGGAAATTCTGTTCTTTTTTAATTTCTTTTTTGTCTTGTCCACAGTGCTCTCTGCTGACACCTGATGCCCATATCAGGAAATGTCCAGAGCAGCATAGGTTTGCTATGTTTTTTTTTCCTGCTTTGGACAGTTCCTGATATGGACATCAGGTGTCAGCAGAGAGCACTGTGGACAAGACATAAAAGAACTTGAAAAAGAACAGAATTTCCTCTGTAGCATACAGCTGCTAAAAAGTACAGGAAACATAAAGATTTTTTAATAGAAGTAATTTACAAATCTCACAGTGAGAGAAAGAAAATCGCACTCACCCGAATCTTCAGCAATCTAGTAGCTTTTATTGCATGTTAACGGCAGTGAACAAACAAACATTCATGGCGGGGAGCGAGAGTCAGCCGACCCTCCTGACGCGGGACACACCTGTAGGAGCGACTAGTTTCGCGTCACGTGATTGACGCTTCTTCCACCTCTGGTACGTCCCTCACAGGTAATGTCCATCTTTATATCCTTACAGGTGTAGGAAGCCATAGAAACCAAACAATCGTGTCATATCAACTATCACCATTAAAAACATTAGGATACAAAAAGGGATTAAAACCAATAAGAATAGTAGACTTCACAAAAATGCAGAATAGTCATTACGTTCATTTAAACCCATATTCCCGGTGGCATTTAGTTTCACTATCCAGAGTGCTTCTCTGCGTAACAGATAGTTGTCTTTATTCTCTCCGGGAGGGAGACTGGTAACCCTTTAAAGTCCGGCAAATTTTAGGCCCTCAGTCCTATTTCCATGGCATTCAGCCATATGTGAAATTAGTCGAGGAACTCTTTTGCCACTTTTAAGGGAATACCAGTGTTCCCTAATACGGGCACATAGTTTACGTTTAGTTTTGCCCACGTAGAAAAATCCACATGGGCAAATAATACAGTAAACTATGTGAGTGGATTGACATGTAATAAACTGGTTGACAAACACATTATTACCTCCAATGATAAAGTTTCGTTTTGCAAGATTGTATCAACAATATTTGCAATTACGGCAGGGAAAATTACCTTTAGGTTCTGTTTTGTTAATCCAGTTTTTATTAGTAGCCTTTTTGTTTTTTCTCTTTTTAATAAAATCACCTATGGTGGTAGATCTCCTGAAAGTTATAATCTGTTTTTCTTTTGCCTTGGGACCCAATTCATTATCTTGTGAAAAGAAGAACCAATTATCAACAATATTTTTCTTAATAACATTGTTGATAGGCGAATTTGCTAAAGAAAATACAATTCTATTGTCGTTGCTGTTAGCAACCGTGTTCACATTTCTCCTTTTCTTTGGAAATAGCAATTATTTTCGTGTTTTTTGTTCTGCTTTGTCTAGAACTATTTGGGGGTAACCCCTGTTTTTTAATCTGTCAAAAAGTTCTTTTGCCTGTTCTTCATATGTTATAGGGTCGCTGTTAATTCTTTTTAAACGTAACAACTGGCTATAGGGAATATTGTTTTTAATATGCAATGGATGAGAACTATTTTAGTGTAATATAGAGTTCTTAGCAATGGATTTCCTATAGCCAGTTTCATTTTCAATGGAAAGTTTGACATCGATAGAATTGTATTTTCTTTTGCGAATTCGCCTATCAACAATGTTATTAAGAAAAGTATTGTTGATAATTGGTTCTTCTTTTCGCAAGATAATGAATTGGGTCCCAAGGCAAAAGAAAAATAGATTATAACTTTCAGGAGATCTACCACCATAGGTGATTTTATTAAAAAGAGAAAAAACAAAAAGGCTACTAATAAAAACTGGATTAACAAAACAGAACCTAAAGGTAATTTTCCCTGCCGTAATTGCAAATATTGTCGATACAATCTTGCAACACGAAACTTTATCATTGGAGGTAATAATGTGTTTGTCAACCAGTTTATTACATGTCAATCCACTCACATAGTTTACTGTATTATTTGCCCATGTGGATTTTTCTACGTGGGCAAAACTAAACGTAAACTATGTGCCCGTATTAGGGAACACTGGTATTCCCTTAAAAGTGGCAAAGGAGTTCCTCGACTAATTTCACATATGGCTGAATGCCATGGAAATAGGACTGAGGGCCTAAAATTTGCCGGACTTTAAAGGGTTACCAGTCTTCCTCCCGGAGAGAATAAATATAACTATCTGTTACGCAGAGAAGCACTCTGGATAGTGAAACTAAATGCCACCGGGAATATGGGGTTAAATGAACGTAATGACTATTCTGCATTTTTGTGAAGTCTACTATTCTTATTGGTATTAATCCCTTTTTGTATCCTAATGTTTTTAATGGTGATAGTTGATATGACACGATTGTTTGGTTTCTATGGCTTCCTACACCTGTAAGGATATAAAGAGGGACATTACCTGTGAGGGACGTACCAGAGCCGGAAGAAGCGTCAATCACGTGACGCGAAACTAGTCGCTCCTACAGGTGTGTCCCGCGTCAGGAGGGTCGGCTGACTCTCGCTCCCCGCCATGAACGTTTGTTTGTTCACTGCCGTTAACATGCAATAAAAGCTACTACATTGCTGAAGATTCGGGTGAGTGCGATTTTCTTTCTCTCACTGTGATATTGCATATACCACTTGGATATTCCTAATCAGCACCCCCGACAACAGCATCTTTATATCTACAAGACCAGAGTTTGCCGCAGAGTGTGTATTACACCTTATGACTGTTTGTCTCTACATTACCTTCAGTGCATTGCCTGCCTATTGCTTCTTCACTATTGACTAATTTATAAATCTGTTTAACTTTCTGGCACTAGTTCATTAAAAAAAAAAGTTTTCCACCGCAGTACCCCTTTAATGTTGCAAATAATTTAGTTTTTTCCTCCTTTTAAGAGCCATTATGCTTACATTTTTCTGTTGAAAGAGCCATATCAGGGCTTGTTTTTTGTGGGAGCAGTTGTAATTTTTAATCACGTTTCATTTTACAATATAATATATCATGGAACCAATGTACTGTGGTAGACTACGGTGAACAAGATACCTGTAGAAAGAAATCTCTGTTAAAACTAGATACAAGGTGGGGACCACTCTAGCTTAGGGTCCAACAGGGGATTCTCCTGCTTCAGACTATGAAGTTGGTACTTCTCTGGTGAAATCTACAGTCTTTATGGACAATGATAAAAATATAAAATATGAATACCGAATTAGTAGATTACAAAGGGTATATGACTGATTGACACAACACTTTGAAGGAGTAGTTCGGCGCGCACTTTTCTTATTTTATCTTATTAACGCGCTGTTCAATGTTCAGGCTTATACCTGGAAAAAAGAAGAGAGAAAAAGCTAGTGGCCATGAATTATTGCATGAATTAACCCATGTGTCATTTCTGTTTTAAATGGTTTTAATTATATGTGTTTTCTTGGGTCTTTGTGATAATTTGTGTATAATAAACATTCATTATATATGATCATGTTGGATGGTGTGCAATAATTCATGGCCACTAGCTTTTTCTCTCTTCTTTTTTCTAGACATTTGCATTAGTGGTCCTTTTTTGCACCCAGTTATATTTATTGGCGGTGCCCGTTGTTTTTCTTTCTTGCATATACAGGCTTATACCTGAACTTTGCTGTGACCGGGCTGCAAAAATAAAGAAAACAAATGTTCTCTTGCCTGCCTATGTGCCCCCGGAGCTCCGGTACAGGTGTTTGGTCGCCGGGCTATTTGCTTCTTACTTCCTGTTAGCCTGGCACGTCACACCAAGCTTCAGCCTATCACCGGCCGCAGCGATGTCCCGCCTAGGCCGGTGATAGGATGAAGCTCCGTGTGACGTGCTGCGCTAACAGGAAGTAAGAAGCAAACAGCCCGGCGACCAAACACCTGTACCGGAGCTCCGGGGGCGCGTAGGCAGGCAAGAGAAAGTTTGTTTTCTTTCTTTTTTTTGCAGCCCGGTCACAGCAAAGTTCAGGTATAAGCCTGAACATTGAATAGCGCGTTAATAAGATAAAATAAGAAAAGTGCGCGCCGGACTACTCCTTTAAGAACTTTTTCTATCCAAATATATAAATCCTTTTTACAAGGGCGCAGAACCCCAGCACAAGGGACTTATAGGAAATAATTTTGAAACCGTCTTTCCATTTACATTTTAAACAAAAATACTGACACAAGTCAAATAATGCAAAATACTGTCAACATAAAAGGGAAAGTGCTTGCAAAAGAAAATATGGCCCTAATAAAAGAGTTGTATATTGTATCAGTGTAATAAACTTACCTTGCCCTGCTCCGGCACCGCCTTTGGTTCTCTCTCTGGTGGTCGGAGTCTATGCTTGTCGTCCTGGTCCTACGATGTCACTGTGTGACACTTCTGGCCTAGCCAATAAGTAGGGATGAGTGCCAGGTTAATCAGCCGTGGTGCCAGCGCTTACGCCTCCCAGTGGCTTGTACCTTAATCATATGATGAGGTTTCTTCCAGTCACCAGTGTTTCTGACTTCTGTATTTCTTGTGTTCATGACCTGTTCTGCTGTAATCTGACCTTTGCTTGTTTCCTGGCCCTTCTCATACCTGCTGAATTTGTACTTCACTTTCCTCCTGGTTTGATTTAGCTCGTCCTTCCTATTTTGATTAAGTACTGTGCTTCTCTAGGTCTATGTGGCTTGTCCCTGATTTACCCTTTTGTCAGCTGATTTTGTACCTTTTTGTCTGTGTTGTTGACCTGGCCTGTCATCCAAGGGACCGTCACCCAGTTGGAGGCCACTGTTTAGAGCAGACCGTCTATGTAGGTAGGGAAAGTGGTTGGGGCAAGATTAAGGGCTGGACTGATCCCAACCCCTGACATGACACATATTATAAAACTCCAGGAAATTCAAAGTGGAAAGCAGCAAAAGATGTTTATTGTTCCTAGTGTAAAATATGGTGCAAGTATAAAGAAAATAGTAAAGTAATCAATGGAAAACACATGGGTGCATTAAAGAATATTTAAAAGAGTTCTATTGTTTATTTTATATTTTTCTACTGAAACATATAAAAAGAGCACCAGAAAAAATCAATCAGGTTTCCTCATCATTTTTGATATGGGGTTATCGGTCAGATAAATGACCAAGGGAGATTGTGATCATTATCTCAACACTATTTCCTCATTTAGCCAATAAAAAATTGGCAAAGTGTGTTAAAGCTTTTTATCAATTCAGTCACAACTAGTCTGGATCTCAAATAGTCTGGACTGAAAAATCTTGGTGGAAATTTCCATCCTGAAAAATTTATATCTCACTGCTCTTCGAGAAGATTTAAGCTAAATTGATTAAAGGTAAAATATTATTTATCAGAAGTTAGGTCCAGGCCTCAAAGAATTCAGGTGTCATAAAAGCCTGAGAAGGTGGAACAAACTGATGGTTCATGGTTCCATAATTTTTTCCTCTACTTGATGTAAAAAAAACACATGCCAACAAATAAAGTTTATATTTAGTTTGTGGGGTTATTTTCTGTATAAAACCTAAGGTATACCCTAACATGCATTTTTACTAGACAGCACTAGGGGCCTTAAGGTGCCCAAACATTTTCAATAACTGGTGGCTGAAGGAACAAGAACAAAGGAACATTTGGCATGGCTGAATTATCTTTTTCTATTAGGAGAAAAGGGGTATGCCACAACCGGGGTCTGGAGGCCCCCATTCAAATTAGACAGTGTTCCAAACCCGCTGAAGGCAGCGGGTTCAGGACCTTTACTTTGTGATTTACAAACTGTCAACCTGTAACCATCATTATTCTTACCTTTAGGAGCAGTGATCAGTTCTGATTGGAACATCTACATTGTTGAGCGGCTGCTCTTTCTCATCCTGACTGATAAAGGAGGGGCCAGGCTGTAAATTCCACCTTGATCAGGCAGACACAACTCTTAAGACAGCACATTATCGGGACATTCTGTTACATCCAATTACAAATGAAAGACCACAACTATGGTATGTTCACATAGGCAAAAACTGCTCTGAAAGGTTATACCTCAAAATCATTATGCTGTGCGGCTTTGGTGCTAATTTTGATGTAGTTTTTGATATGGCTTTTCATGCATTTTTTCCAAGATCCTATTGATTTCAGGATAATCCTCCATGTGAAACTGTTCTAAAATGTGACATCACTTCTTTTTTCAGTGTAGGTCTTTTTCAGTGGATTTTTTCTTAAACTATGTGGTTTATTAAACATTCCTTATTGAAGTCAATGGGAGATAGAAACCATGTAGTTTTTAACACAGTTTTTGTCAATTTTTTTTGCCCTGTGAACATACTCTATGGGCCCATGCTCATAGTGGTAAACTGCTTGCAGCAGCCTCCCATTGGTTTCAATAAGATTATGCTACTCTGTTCATATGTCAGAAGTTCTGTAGTGGAACTTCCAACACAGATCCAGACTCTGCCGGAAGAATAAACATGATAATTCTTTAGTCAATGGGATGTGGATTTCCAATGCTTCTTTCTGCTGTAAAATTCCATAAGAAATAAACACTGATTCCAGCTGGCACTGATCTGCTTAAGAAAGTTCCTCAGTGTGCATGGGCCTGTAGGATGCAATAGTACAGGAATGGTTTAGTACAGGCTGACAGGTGTGTGACATGCTCATCCATACAAGCATATAGTTACATTTCCACACATATCACCTGCCTTGAGGACGATCAGAGGTTAAACATACATAAATGTCTATATTCGAGTAACTGCTGAAATAAAGAGCTGAGCAATAATTGTGCAACCACTCCTGTAAATTACGGTTCTTGTGTTGCAATAAACTAGAACTAACATTTTATGCACCAGACAAGAAAGCCCTTCTAATACCTTCTCTTAGTAAAACAGTGGGGGTCCCGCACACCCCTAACCTAAAACATTACTGCACAAATTGGAAACGTATGTGTAAGCCATGGTGGTCTCCAATGTTTCAACTCATAAAAGCTCTTTGACTTGGTGTCATCATTCAAAGCTTTTCATTTCATTAGCAGCAGCCGGAGCAGACACACACACAGACAAATCACTTCTCTTATAGAATATATATACATATCATGAAAGTGAAAAGTAGCCTATTTTTACCCCGTAAAACGCATGGCCCAGTAAACTCTGAACCTGCGGTGGCCTTTGTTTCTTGTGACCCAGGAGAGAGTGATTTATCCCCTTCTAACAATTCCAGACATGAGGAGGTGAAACATACTGTATGCGTCCAATTCAGCTCTTGAGTTGTGACACTTGCTGATCACGGTAACGATTTTCTTGTAGGCATTCTTCGTCTAGAGGTCTGTAGGACAATATTAGAGTTTCAGGGAATTTTCCATTTATTTTTAAGATTGACCTTTTATTTTTATTTTAAACATGGTTTTGACTTTTTTTTTTTTAGAATGATAGATATATGTAAGGAAATCCTGAAATATTTTTATCTTTACACTGGACATCCTGTCACTAATGTTTGTGCTGTGTACACTGTGGGCAAGAGCAGTTGCAGTAATATTACCATAGAGAGCAGTAGTATAATAGGTAATAATATAATAGGTAAGAGGTCACACTCACGCTCACCTGCCACAGCCACCACTGCACTAGGCATTTTTACTGGTACTCATCTTCTACTGGGGCCTTTATTGTCACCTTGCAGGTACTGGAATAAGCTGGACAGATGTACCTGTCGTTAATAAAAACTTTTTACATAATGTAGATAATACCATTATATGCATAATTGTACTATACATTAATCTAAAACTTTGTATATTTTTGGGTGAAAAATGCTTGTCCGTGCAGATATTGCCTGTTTGTCTCTGTGAGGAGTCCAAATACCGTAAGTGAGGGTAGGACAAGCCCTGTGCAGGCTCCTGAATTGTCAATCATCCTGCTGTGTGAGCCGGGGGGGGGGGGGGGGTCATAGAGCCTCAGTGCACAGAGCCCTGCTTGTCCTCAGTGTACAGAGCCCTGCTTGTCCTCAGTGTCCAGAGCCCTGCTTGTCCTCAGTGTACAGATCCCTGCTTGTCCTCAGTGCACAGAGCCCTGCTTGTCCTCACTGCACAAAGCATTGCTTGTCCTCAGTGTACAGAGCCCTGCTTGTCCTCAGTGTACAGAGACCTGCTTGTCCTCAGTGCACAGAGCCCTGCATGTCCTCAGTGTACAGAGCCCTGCTTGTCCTCACTGCGCAGAGCCCTGCTTGTCCTCAGTGTCCAGAGCCCTGCTCGTCCTCAGTGTCCAGAGCCCTGCTTGTCCTCAGTGCACAGAGCCCTGCTTGTCCTCAATGCACAGAGCCCTGACTGTCCTCAGTGCATAGAGTCCTGCTTGTCCTCAGTGCACAGAGCCCTGCTTATCCTCAGTGCAAAAAGCACTGCTTGTCCTTAGTGTACAGAGCCCTGCTTGTCCCTCAGTGTACAGAGCCCTGCTTGTCCCTCAGTGTACAGAGCCCTGCTTGTCCCTCAGTGTACAGAGCCCTGCTTGTCCCTCAGTGTACAGAGCCCTGCTTGTCCTCACTGCACAGAGCCCTGCTTGTCCTCACTGCACAAAGCCCTGCTTGTCCTCAGTGCACAGAACCCTGCTTGTCCTCAGTGTACAGAGTCCTGCTTGTCCTCAGTATACAGAGCCCTGCTTGTCCTCACCTCACAGAGCCCTGCTTGTCCTCACCTCACAGAGCCCTGCTTGTTCTCACTGCACAGAACCCTGCTTGTCCTCACTGCACAGAGCCCTGCTTGTCCTCAGTGTACAGAGCCCTGCTTGTCCTCAGTGTACAGAGCCCTGTTTGTCCTCACTGCACAGAGCCCTGCTTGTCCTCACTGCACAGAGCCCTGCTTGTCCTGAGTGCACAGAGCCCTGCTTGTCCTCACTGAACAGAGCCTTCCATGTCCTCACTGCACAGAGCCCTGCTTGTCCTCAGTGTACAGAGCCCTGCTTGTCCTCACTGCACAGAGCCCTGCTTGTCCTCAGTGCACAGAGCCCTGCTTGTTCTCAGTGTACAGAGCCTTGCTCATCCTCAGTCTACAGAGCCCTGCTTGTCCTCAGTGCACAGAGCCCTGATTGTCCTCAGTGCACAGAGCCCTGCTTGTCCATTAACACTTCCTGTATTTGGTCTCGTCACAAAGACACACATGCAATAGCTGCAGGGACAAAAATATACAACTTTTTTAAACAATGTCTATTACAAATACACATATAATATTTTCTACATTATATAAAAAGGTTTTTGTTAATGACAGGTACACTTTAAGAGGTGGTCTACTGTTCTGATTTCTCAGTATATGACACAGCTTATTTCCTGACCATATCTTTCTGATGCCTATCCTGACTTTGTGACCATTTACTCCAACAAGGGAACTCTTCCTTCCCTGTCCTACTCATCTTTTGCTTGTAAGTGAATGCCACCTGCCCAAGTCTCAGCATGTCTATCTACATTTGTCTTCTGCTTTGGTACTGTGCTTTAGATTTGTCTGTCATTGACTATTTAAGGCAATTCCAAGGGTAGCAACCTGAGGAATCACCCTAAAGAAGTCCAGATCCCTGTATAGAGGATAAAGTGAAAAAAATATATTTCGTACATATAAATTGGCTAAAATTTAGCCAATTGTTTGCATTTTAGAGACCATTTTTTATTATTTTGGTAGCCCCCCCCCCCCCAAAAAAAAAAAAAAAATCATCCAAAAATAAAAGAAAATCTGCTAATTCATAACCAAATTTTTTAAATTAAAAACCCACTTTTCCGGACATCTTACAGCTAACAAAACAGCCGATATTACTGTGTGCACATGGCCTGAACCAGGATTATTTTCTACAGGGCTACTGTTCAGGATTCAAATGATTATATATTATTCCCACTTCCTTCATCAATTACTAATGGTGAAGGGTTCACTTAGCAGTTTCATTATCCTCACTTAGAATCACTGAGAAGCTTTCTAGCTCATAAAGGAAGTCTCCATCTTAAGTGCTATCTTGATCCTCATTCATATTTTCTTTTAATAGATTTGCAAAGATGCTATCACCAGGTTCTCTATTCACTCAAGCATAAGTGAAAATTTTTGTCTCAACTTTGGATTAACACGACACTAATTTATGGCTGCAGCAACACAACCTTTTATCTGGCACCATATATCTCAGTGACAGCTGTGGCATTTCAATGAGAACAAAAAAAAAAAAGGCAACTCAGCACTGTTAATAGGATTCTTCAGCCCGATGGTTCATTTGTGGAAAGTGTTTGTTTTAATCAAGAAAATAGTTTGGCAAAGTGTTGTTTAATAAAGTGAAACAGAAGCAATATGTTATTTTGTTATTTTGTTCCCAGTTAAAGGAACACTCTGGACAAAGGTGATACTCTGTGTTCTGTTTAGTGACGGTTCTGAGAGGGCGGTGTACTATGCAGGGGTTTTAAATCCCTGTGTCATACTCCTCAGGCCCTGATCTAGGTATAACATATTGATCACTTAGATAAAACCAGGGGTCAAGTCCTGGGAAAAAAGTGCGGGAACTCCCAAGATTCCCACTTAAGGGCTGGTCCTGCAGGACTTTTGCTAATGGGAACAGTGTTACTGCTGTGGAAAAAGTGCAAGAACTCCATTCCCACGTGTTCCTGCTGGACTCGAGCCCTGGATACAACCCATTGCAAAGTACAGCCAAAGAAGAAAAAGCCTCTTGTCTGGCCAGACGTTTTCACTGCAGTAGCCACTACAGGGGGAATGTAGTATTACATGAAATGAGGTTATCTCTTATGAGATAACTTTATTTAAGGATGCAGGGCGTATGGGTACGCCCCAGTTCATGAGTCCTTAAGGACTCAGGGCGTACCTGTAAGCCCTAAGTATTTCCGGTCCCCGCCGATCGCCGAGCAGGGACCGGACTGGGATGCCTGCTGAAATCATTCTTAAGGATAGTATCGAGGTGCCACCTACTTCTATCTCCTGCCATTGGTCGGTTAGGACTGACCAACCAATGGCAGTTGGGGGCAGGGGGGTTAAAGTTGAAATCCCCGCTCTTCCCAGCCCTGGATGTCCGGGCAGAGCGGGGGGAAGATGGCGGCGGGTGCTGGAGCAGCGAGGGACCGGCGATTGCGGCGGGACCGGCGGCAGGCAGCGGCGGGATCGGTGGCAGTAAGGAGGGGGCGGCGGAGACAGCGGTGGAGGCAGCAGTGAAGATCAGTGGATAAGTGATCTTCACTGCTGCATTTTAGGAGTTACCAAACTACACCTCCCAGCATGCCCAGACTACCAAAGGCTGTCTGGGCAAGCTGGTAGTTGTAGTTTTGCAACATCTGGAGGGCAAAAGTTTGGAGACCACTATACAGTGGTGCCCAAGCTGTAGCCCTCCAGATGTTGCAGAACTACAACTCCAAGCATGCCCAGACTGCCCAGGCATGCTGGGAGTTTTTGTTCTGTAACATCTGGCCCTTCAGATGTTGCAGAACTACAACTCCCAGCATGACTGGACAGTGTCAGCATGCTGGGAGTTGTAGTTTTGCAATATCTGGAAGAGCACAGTTTGGACACCCCTATACAGTTGTGCCCAAACTGTAGTGCTCCAGATGTTTCAAAACTACAACTCCAAGCATGCCCAGACTGCCCAGGCATTCTAGGAGTTGTAGTTCGGCAAAATGTGGCCCTTCAGATGTTGCCGAACTACAACTCCCAGCATGCCTGGGCATTCTGGGCATGCTTGGAATTGTTGTTTTGCAACATCTGGACGGCTACAGTTTGGACACCACTACACAGTGGTCTCCAAACTGTTCTCCTCCAGTTGTTGCATAACTACAACTCCCAACATGCCCTTCGGCTGTCTGGGCATGCTGGGAGCTGTAGTTTTGCAACAACCGGAGGCACACTGGTTGGGAAACATTGTCTGTTTCGTAACTCAGTTTCCCCACTCGTTTGCCTCCAGCTGTTGCAAAACTATAGCTCCCAGCATGCACTGACAGACTGACAGCTGGAGGAACACAGCTGGAGAAACACTGAGTTAAGTAACAAACTCTCAGTGTTTTGCAACAAGTTTGCCTCCAGCTGTTGCATAACTACAACCCCCAGCATGCACGGACAGCCAAAGGGCATGCTGGGAGTGTTAGTAGTATGCCTCCAGTTGTTGCATAACTACAAGTCCCAGCATGCCCTTCAGCTGTCACTGCATGTTGAGAATTGTAGTTTTTGCAATAGCTGAAGGCACACTGGTTGCGGAACACAGTTTGTTACCTAACTCAGTGTTTCGCAACCAGCGTGCCTCCAGCTGTTGCAAACTACAACTCCCAGTATGCCATTTGGCTGTCCGTACATGCTGGGAGTTGTACTTTTGCAACAGCTGGAGGCACACTGGTTACGAAACTATGAGTTAAGTAACAAACTCTCAGTGTTTTGCAACCAGTGTGCCTCCAGCTGTTGCATAACTACAAACCCCAGCATGCACGGACAGCCAAAGGGCATGCAGGGTTCATTCACATGGGCGGGGGTTTACAGTAAGTTTCTCGCTGCACGTTTGAGATGCAGCAAATTTTCCGCTGCAGCTCAAACTCCCAGCGGGAAACTCACTGTGAACCCGCCTGTGTGAATGTACCCATAAAACACTACACCTACACAAAATAAGAAGTAAAACACTACATATACACATACCCCTACACATTTACCCCTCTCCCCACCAATAAAAAATGAGAAACGTCTGTTACGGCACGGTTTCTAAAATGGAGCCTCCAGCTGTTGCAAAACAACAACTCCCAGTATTGCTGGACAGCCATTGACTGTCCAGGCATGCTGGGAGTTTTGCAACAGCTGGAGGCACCATGTTTGGGAAACCCTTTGGTATCGGAGGAAGTGTAGTTCTAGCATACGGGTCCGTCCCTGTCAGGCCCAAGGCCTGATTATTAAAATCCTATATGTGTATTATAAGTTATGACTGTGTGTGATGGATTGTCCAGGACATGGGTGAGAGGTCATTCGGACGGTGTGTCCTTTTGTGTATTGCATTTTATTGGGGGCCTGGCTGTTTGTTTGTATCTCCTTTGAAGTCAGAGGCCATTTGAAGCAACAGAGATGCCCCCCTGGTGGGATCAGAGGGGAGGGGGGAATGGAGTCTCCCTCCAAAAAGGCAGATATATAATATTTAACAATGCTAGACTCAGGGTGTTCAATGCTGTTCAACAAGCTGACAAGACCATCCTAAGAACAGGACTCTCACTCTCATGAACTGATACCATCATCCTGTAAGAACTTCATCTTTTGTTTTCTGAACTTGTCTTGCAAAACTCTTTTATATATTTATGTAACTGTATGTCATTTGTTTCTGTATTTTTATATAGTCAGCACTGTGATACCTTTTATCAGATTAAATATTTAATTCATCAGCTCTGGTCTTTGATCTCTAAATATATGAGCTCACCTTTCTGAAGGAGGCTCTGGTAAAACACGTTTATCTAAGGGTTAATTTGGTGACTTGCTGGGACTTTTAGTGGATACACAGAGGTCTGGCGGCTTTAACCCTTGCACCATCACACTCTCTCTAGCGTCTTAACTGGACCGATAGGGTGTGATCGTGACAACTGGTGGCAGCGTCGGGATACATCTAGAGATTTTCAGTGCTTGCTGGATTTTACCTGTAAGGAAATCTTAGCACTAACAAAGAAATTGCATACATATTCTTGTGTGTAAATTCCAAAGACAGAGCTCAGTGCTGGTTTAAAAGACATACAAAAAGAGTGCAAGACAGTTCTGTCCTCCCCATCTCCTGTTTTACCTCCTCTGTCTCATCTCGGAAATATGGAGGCATATCGCAAGCAGTCCAAGCCTGCACTGGAGCTAATGTGCCAAGAAAAGGAGATCCCTACTGCAGGAAAGAACAAGGAACAACTTATTGCTGATCTTGTGGAGTATGATGCCCGTGCAGAAGAGCTGAGTGACATGAGACAAAGTCCTACAGCTGGAACTGCCATCCAAGGACAGTACTCCACATGAGGTCTTGGACTCTTATATGCGGACTGCCTTACAACACCTTGGGAATGTGGATGCCAATATGAAACTCCAACTGCTTCTCCAGTACCAAACTGCAGAGAGGCACAGATACGAGCTGCAGAGAGAGAGAGGCCACAGAAAGAGAGGCCCAGCGAAGGCATGAACTGGAGGTTCTGAGGCTGAGAGGGGATGCTTCATCCGCATGCAGTGATGTGCAGGATCATGGAGACCACAAACCTTGCTTGGAACATTTCCCCATGTTGGAGAAAGATGGTGATCTGGATGTGTTCCTGAGGGGATTTGAAAAGGTTTGCCGGCAGTTCCATCTACCTAAGGAAGAGTGGGGACGATATCTAACCCCACGGCTGCAAGTGAAAGCTCTGGATGTGTTTGCTTCGCTTTCCTCTGAGAGTGACCAGGACTATGAGGCAATAAAATCTGCCCTGCTAAAAAGTCCAGTGACTCCAGAGGCTTATCAGAAAAAGTTACGGACTTTGCAACAAAGTTCCACAGAAAGCTGCACTCAACATGCAGGTCAGCTAAGGACTGCATTCAGGCAATGGACTGGGGGCCTACAAGTCACTACCTATGAGGCCCTGGAGGACTTGATGGTCCTGGATCAGTTTCTCCAAACACGGAGCTTTGAAGCCAGAGAGTGAATATTGGACCGCAAGCCCAAGACAGCAACGGAAGCAGCAGAACTTGGAGATGACTTTGCCAACAACTGGGCACCAACAGCAAAGCGTGGATCTGCACAAGCCGGAGCAAGTACCTGGGGGGAGCCACACACCCACACAGCACCACCAGCAGCACCAAGCCAGCCAGAAAATTCTTGCCATCAGCACCAAAAGCAACAGGAGCCACATTGGGTCAGGGGGACACCCGCCGATGTTACAGATGCAACAATATTGGGCACCTGAGTGCCATTTGCCCCAACAAAAAGAATTCTCCACCAGTAGCTGGAGGACACACAGCCGTTCTTCTGGTGTCCGGAGCGGTGGAGAAAAGAGCGGATAACCTGCAGAGTGTAACTGTGGGTGACCGGGTGACAGTGGGTTTGCGAGATTCTGTAGCCTCCTTTACCTTGGTGCGGCCTGAAGTGGTGGATACAGAGGACATCATCCCTGGAAGAACCATGGCTTTAAAAGGAATTGGAGGTGTGCGGCCTGCTGTGCCCATGGCCCGTGTGTACCCGGATTGGGGTAAAGGCAAAGGTTTGAGGGAGGTGGGGGTCTCTGAGGACATAATAAATAATAATAATTTTATTTATATAGCGCCTACAGATTCCGAAGCGCTTACAATTATGGGGTACAAACAAAGACAATTATCAGACATAATATTACACAATAACTATTCAAACAAGAGGTGTGGGGATATGTTGAGGATATGTTGAGGCCAATTAAAGTATGTTATAGGCCTGTCTGAAGAGATGTGTTTTCAGGCCACGTTTGAAACTATGGATGTTGTTGTTGAGTCTGAGGGATTGAGGTATAGCATTCCAGAGAACCGGTGCAGCACAAGTGAAGTCTTGGAGACGGGAGTGAGAAGTTCGGATTATAGAAGATGTATAGTGTGAGATCATTAGCAGATCGGAGAGAACGTGTAGGATGGTAGACGGAGATGAGAGAGGAGATGTAGGGAGGTGCAGCATTGTGGAGAGCTTTGTATGTGAGACTGAGGATTTTGTACTGTATTCTGGACTGAATTGGTAACCAACGTAGTGACTGGCACAGGGAGGAGGCGTCGGTGTAGCGGCTGGAGAGGAAGATGAGTCTGGCTGCGGCATTAAGGATGGACTGAAGAGGAGAGAGTTTGGAGAAAGGAAGGCCTATTAGTAAAGAGTTACAGTAGTCGAGGCGGGAGTGAATCAAAGCAATAATGAGATTTTTTGCAGTTTCAGTAGTGAGAAACGGGCGGATTCTGGAAATGTTTTTGAGATGCAGGTGACAAGAACGTGAAAGGGACTGAATATGGGCAGTGAAAGACAGATCAGAGTCAAGTATAACTCCAAGAGAGCGAGCCTGCTGCCTGGGAGTTATGGTAGTCCCACATACCGAGATGGAAATGTCAGGGTTAGGTACAGTATCAGTTGATGGAGAAAAAACAAGAAGTTCTGTTTTCGAAAGATTTAGTTTCAGATATAAAGAGGACATGATGTCTGAGACAGCAGAGAGACAGTCACTGGTATTCTGTAGGAGTGCAGGGGTGATGTTGGAGGAAGAGGTATAGAGTTGGGTGTCATCAGCATAGAGGTGGTACTGGAAACCAAATCTACGGATTGTTTTTCCAATGGGGGATGTATAGAGTGAAAAGAGTAGAGGACCCAGGACCGATTCCTGAGGAACCCCAACAGCAAGGGGAAGAGGAGAAGAAGTAGAGCCAGAAAACGAGACGCTAAAGGAGCGGCCAGAGAGATAGGAGGAAAACCAGGCGAGAGCAGAGTCCTTGAGACCGATGGAGCGGAGACTACTGAGGAGGAGTTGGTGATCCACAGTGTCAAAAGCCGCAGAGAGGTCCAAGAGAATCAGTAAAGAGAAATTGCCATTTGATTTGGCCATCAGAAGATCGTTAGTGACTTTGGTTAGGGCCGTTTCTGTGGAGTGAAGGGAGCGGAAAGCAGACTGTAAGGGGTCAAGGAGAGAGTTCTCGGAGAGATAGCGGATAAGGCGGCAGTAGACCAAGTGTTCCAGGAGTTTGAAGCTAAAGGGGAGATTTGACACAGGTTGATAGTTGGCTGCACAGGACGGGTCCAGAGATGGTTTTTTCAATAGTGGGGTTATGATAGAGAGTGTTTGAAAGAGGAGGGAAAGACCCCAGAAGAGAGGGAGAGGTTAAAGATTTTAGTTAGGTGACAGCTGATAGCAGGAGAGAGAGACTGGATGAGGTGTGAAAGCATGGGGTCACTAGAGCAGGTAGTGGGGAATCCCTGTTAATGTTCTGCTGGGGAATGATTTGGATCGGATGCTCTGTCATTATGCTCCAGAGGACACTACCTGCACACCGGATGGGCTAGGAGAGAGCCCTGTTCATTCTGAGGTACTGTGCGAGACTTTTTGAGACACTGTGTACTGTGGTAACTGGGAGGGAGTGCAGGGGATTGATAATTGTTTACCTGTGACTAAACCAGTAATGTTTTCCAAAAGTGAAATGGGGTGTATTGTAAAATGTGGTGACAATGCATTGCCAATGCCAAAACCTAGTGGAGATGGGCTAGGGGGAGGGGTTGGTGTGCCCCTGGTGACATGTAAGGATGAGGGACCAGCAGTGAGTGATATGTCCCAATCCTGTGAGCCTAAGGAGGAGGAGGGAAGGAGTGATAGCCCTGTGTATGATGCCTGTATTGTATGTCTGGAACTGAGGGGGAGGAAGGTAAACTCCAGGGAGGCATACCAATGGTGGCAGTGGTAACGCGTCAGCAGCATGCCAGGGCTGCAGCTTTAAAAGGAAGGGAGGATGGTGATGCAAGGGACAAGCTGTGTGACTTGCAAGCCCCAGCAGAAGAAGGTGGAGATGCTAGTTCACCTGGGGGAAATGTGCTCCCTGATACCACGAGATGGGGGAAGGGAAATTAGCATTTCCGGGAAGATCTGCGCAGTGACCCTTCCCTTGAAGGGCTGAGACAACGTGCTGAGCATACAGATGTTGACACAGAGGGGCATCGGGTATATTGGGAAAATGATATCTTGTACTGGGAGTCCCTTTTCAAAGGCATGCTAGGGGCCCAGGAGAGAGAAAGGCAGTTAGTGGTTCCTAGGCAGTACAGGAAAGAGCTGCTGAGGATGGCCCATGAGACCCCCCTGGCAGGACATTTGGGAGTGGCCTATGCGGTCATAGAGAAGGAATGTCTAGCTGTGGTCTGGGCTTTGCAAAAATTACAGCCATACCTGTATGGCAGGGATTTTACTGTCATAACTGATCACAACCCTCTACATTGGTTGGACAGAGTGTCCGGTAACAATGGCAGCTTGAAACAAATGCTAAAAACATTTGTAGAATCAGAGGGCAGAGACTGGGAAAAGTATTTACCCCATCTGTTATTTCCTTACAGGGAGGTACCCCAAGAGTCTACAGGTTTCTCGCCCTTTGAGTTATTGTATGGTCACAAAGTGCGGGGGCCCCGAGATTTAGTTAGGGAAGAATGGGAAGGGGGGCTACCTGCCCCTGAGACTTCTGTGGTGGAGTATGCTCTGAGATTCAGGGACAGGATGCAGACATTGACTGGGCTGGCACATGACAACCTCACAGCAGCACAGTCCAGGCAGAAGTACTGGTATGATCACAATGCAAGGGACCGGGTCTATGAAGTGGGACAGAAGGTAATGGTTCTGAACCCCATCAGGCAGAATAAGTTGCAGGCTGCCTGGCACCACATATGTAGTCGCCCTTGATGAGAAAGGTCAGAGGCAGAGACAGTACCACATTAATATGGCATACTATGACCCTGAGAAGGTGGTACTCAGTGTATGCAGTGCACCAGAGGAAGGGCTGGGTAGTTATTCCCTACTAGACCTAGTGTAGGAAGCTAAGAGCCAGGGATCCCTTCAGGATGTAGAGATCAATCCACAGCTCTCAGAGGAAAGAAAAAGACAGCTAAATGAGGAAATAGGCCCCTTCAGTGCCATCTTTGCCTGGGAATGCAGGGCCTGTGGTGTCAAGAAGAGAAATAGATGGTTAAGGGAGACAGATCTATCAGCCTGGATAGGGAAGATCTCTCTGTCCCCATCTTAAGGGGGAGGTGTCAGGCCCAAGGCCTGATTATTAAAATCCTAGGACATGGGTGTGAGGTCATTCGGACGGTGTGTCCTTTTGTGTATTGAATTTTATTGGGGGCCTGGCTGTTTGTTTGTATCTCATTTGAAGTTAGAGGCCCTTTGAAGCAACAGAGATGCCCCCCTGGTGGGATCAGACGGGAGGGGGGAATGGAGTCTCCCTCCAAAAAGGCAGATATATAATATTTAACAATGCCAGACTCAGGGTGTTCAATGCTGTGCAACAAGCTGACAAGACCATCCTAAGAACAGGACTCTCACTCTCATGGACTGATAGTGTTGAGCGGCATAGGCCATATTCGAATTCGCGAATATTCGCGAATATATGGACGAATATTCGTCATATATTCGCGAATATTCGCATATTCGTTATATTTTCGTTTTATTTTCGCGTATGCGAAAATACGCGCATGCGAAAATTAGCATATGTGGAAATTTGCATATGCGAAAATTAGCATATGCTATTTTTCGCATATGCGAATTTACGCACGCCAGTCTCACACAGTAGTATTACAGCCTTCTTTACACCACACAAGCTGGAAGCAGAGAGGGGTGATCACTGTGATGTGTACTGTGAAGAAAAAAAAAAAAAAATTACGAATATTCGTAATTACGAATATATAGCGCTATATTCGCGAAATTCGCGAATTTGCGAATATGCGATATTCGCGAATAATATTCGAATTGCGAATATTCGCGAGCAACACTATGGACTGATACCATTATCCTGTAAGAACTTCATCTTTTGTTTTCTGAACTTGTCTTGCAAAACTCTTTTATATATTTTTGTAACTGTATGTCATTTGTTTCTGTATTTTTATATAGTCAGCACTGTGATACCTTTTATCAGATTAAATGTTTAATTAATCAGCTCTGGTCTTTGATCTCTAAATATATTAGCTCACCTTTCTAAAGGAGGCTCTGGTAAAACACGTTTATCTAAGGGTTAATTTGGTGACTTGCTGGGACTTGTAGTGGATACCCAGAGGTCTGGCGGCTTTAACCCTTGCACCATCACACTGTCTCTAGCGTCTTAGCTGGACCAATAGGGTGTGATCGTGACAGTCCCTATGCAAATCCCGAAAATTGTCCTCAAATGCACATGGCGCTCTCTCACTTCGGAGACCTGTCGTATTTCAATGCAACAGTTTAGGGCCACATATGGGGTATTTCCGTACTCGGCAGAAATTGCCTAATAAATTTTGGGTTGATTTTTCTCCTTTTACCCCTTACGAAAAGGTAAAATTGTGGTCTACTCCAGCATGTTATTGTAATTTTTTTGTATTTTTTACACTAACATGCTGGTGATGCCCCATACTTTTCATTTTCAAAAGGAAAAGGAAAAAAAAAAAGTCCTCCAAAATTTGTAACGCAATTTATTCTGAGTACAGAAATACCCCATATGTGGATGTAAAATGCTCTGCGGGCGCACAGCAGGGCTCAGGAGTGAGAGCACCATGTACATTTGAGGTGATTTGCACAGGGGGTGGATGATCGTTACAGCAGTTCTGACATAAAAGCAAAAAAAAAAAAAAACACCCACATGTGACCGCATTTTGAAAACTACACCCCTCATGGAACGTAACAAGGGTATAGTGAGCCTTAACACCCCACAGGTGTTTGAAGAATTTTCATTATAGTTGGACGTGAAAATTAAATTTTATTAATTTTTTTCACTAATACTGGTGTTATCCCAACTTTTTCATTTTCACAAGGGGTAATAGGAAAAAAGCCCCCCATAATCTGTAACCCCATTTGGAAATACCCCATGTGTGGATATAAAGTGCTCTGTGGGTGAACTACAATGCTCAGAAGAGAAGGAGCACCATTGGGCTTTTGGAGAGAGAATGTGTCTGGAATTGAAGGCCATGTGCGTTTACACAGCCCCCATGGTGCAAGAACAGTGGACCCCACCCCCCACATGTGACCCCATTTTGGAAACGACACCCCTCACATAATGTAACAAGGGGTGCAGTGAGCATTTACCCCCCATAAGTGTCTGACAGATTTTTGAACAGTGGTCCATGAAAATGAAAGAGTTAATTTTTCATTTGCACAGCCCACTGTTCCAAAGATCTGTCAAACACCAGTGGGGTGCAAATGCTCACTGCACCCCTTATTACATTTCGTGAGGGGTGTAGTTTCCAAAATGGAGTCACATGTGGGGGGTCCACTGTTCTGGCACCACGGGGTGCTTTGTAAACGCACATGCCCCCCCCCCCCCACATATGGGGTATTTCCATACTCAATAGAGACGGGGTTAAAAATTATGGGAGGCTTTTTCTTCTATTACACCCTGTGAAAATAAAAAATTTGGGGTAACACCAGCATTTTAGTGAAAAAAATATAAAATATTTCATTTTCACGTCCAACTTTAGTGGAAATTTATCAAACAGCTGTGGGGTGTTAAGGCTCACTGTACCCCTTGTTATATTCCTTGAGGGATGTTGTTTACCAAATAGAATGCCATGTGGAGTTTTTTCTTTGCTGTTCTGGCACCATAGGGGCTTCCTAAATGTGACATGCCCCCCAAAAACCATTTCAGAAAAGCTCACTCTTCAAAATCCCATTGTCGCTCCTTCCCTTCTGAGCCCTCTAGTGCACCCACAGACCACTTAACCTTCGCAGATTCGGTATTTCCTTACTCAAGAGAAATTGCGTTACAAATTTTAGGGTGAATTCTCCCCTTTTACCCCTTGTAAAAATTCAAAAACTGGGTCTACAAGCACATAGAGTGTAAAAAATTTTGATTTTGAGTTTTCTCCTTCACATATCTGCTATTCCTGTGAAACACCTAAAGGGTTAACAAACTTTCTGAATGTCATTTTGAATACTTTGAGGGGTGCAGTTTTTATAATGGGGTCATTTATGGGGTATTTCTATTATTAAGGCCCTTCAAATCCACTTCAAAACTGAACTGGTGCCTGAAAAATCCAGATTTTGAACATTTTGTGAAAATTGGAAAATTGCTGCTGAACTTTGAAGCCCTCTGATGTCTTCCAAAATAGTCAAAATAGTTCAGCGGCAATTTCTTCAACCAGAGAACTCTTGCTTAGCATTTATTCACGACAAGCCGTCTAAGCCATTGAGCTATAGGCTACTACTGCAAGACAAACTTACCTGAGAATCTTTTAGTACATGTAAGCTTGATGGCAATAAATTGACAGGTAGCATCATTCTTATTTTATCTATTAAATCTGTTTTTTATTTTTGCTACTACATGAATGAAAACAGGTAAGTACTTACACATTGGCCCTAATATACTATTGTAAACCAGACCAGTTTTGCAAGGTTGTGCGCCAGAATTTGGCGCATTGCGCTACACACTGGGTTCTGCGCATTGCACCACAAATTGGGTTCTGCACATTGCACCACAAATTGTGTTCTGTGCCAGAATTTGCACCCAAAAAATGAAAAACCCGACCAACTAACTATTTTACTTTTATTGTAAAGGGAGAAAAAGGGGCGTGTCCCCAATATGTCTGAAAAATCCCAACATATTTACTAAAGTTTCCACAGAAAATGTGGGGGATTTGAGCTCTGAAAAACCCCACAGCTCAGAGCATGTGTAAAAAAAGCAAATGTAGGGAAAAGCTCAAAATATAGGGAAACATTAGTAAATACCGTGGAAAAAATACCTGTCGAGATTCAAAACTCACAAAGAAAACTACACTCCACTCTTAGTAGATCAGGGCCATTGTAGTAGTTCTGGAGGGCAATGGTTCTCATTCAGGAGACCCAGATGTCACGTGGAGTTCTTCAATAAAGCCCCATTAACATTAGATAATCCACAGGGAATATCCACAAGAAACTCCAAGCAGATTCCGCCTTGCACTTCCATTGATTTCAATAGGTTTTGCAGTTAGTTCACACATTGGAATTTCTATGACAGAACTTATGACAAGTAACTAGATTCCAGCAGAAGATTAAACATGTTTAATCTTTCAGCAGAATCCACCAGAGAAGTCCGGCGCTTATGTTTGTGGCAAATTGCTGTGGACATAGGTGCCGATTCTGGATCATTTCTGCTGGCGCAGAAAGCTAGTACAGAGTTCCAGTCACAGGTCAAGTCTAAGGCCATGTTCACGTGTCAGAATTTTAGTGCGGAATTCTGCTTGGAATGTCCACATGGAAGTTCCACTGCAGCAGAGACCCGTTGAATTCAACAGGATTATGCTGCGCTGTGCACACGACAGAATTTCTATGGCAGATATTTCTTATCTAGGGATGAGCGAATCGAATCTGACTAATCCGAATTCGTTAAAACAGGATTAGATACATTCCTGGAACAAAATAGCATTAATGCTTATGAAGAAATATAAAATCCCATCCCTTCCCCAATATCGCGCCACACCCCTACCCTTCAATTCACTGGTTGAACTTGATGGACGTATGTCTTTTTTCAACCGTACTAACTATGTAACTATGTCACTATGTTACGAATTTCAGGAAGAATTTGATTTGCAACGAATGCAAATATCGCCGCGATTCGATCGCGCGAATCGCTGCATTGTTGCACAGAAAAGCATTTTTCCAGCAGCGATTCACCTCCCAGTCACATCAGCGTTCTATTACAGAGAGGGACAGAGAGCAGTGTGTTGCACAGAAAAGCTTGTTTACAGCAGTGATTCACCTCAAGCCCAAATCCAGCCTCAAAGCACTGATAGGGAAGGGAGTGAGAGAAAGTGTAATTTTGAGTGTAGTACACAGCGACTGTGTACTGCAGCACTTGTGTTTACTGCTGGTGTTGTACACAAATATTTTTTTAAGCGTACTGGAGCGCATTGTCATACCACATATGTACATCTAAGTGGTGTACTATTTTGTGCCTGTTAAAGTCCTAAGGGCCTAGATACTGTGAAAGGCCAGCCAAAAGTACACACCGGCTGGTGTTGTAAACAAATACTGTTTTAAGTATACTGGAGCACATTGTCCTCACCATATAAGTGCATACCACATATGTACATCTAAATGGTGTACTATGCTGTTTCTGTTAAAGTCTTAAGGGCCTAGATACTGTGAAAGGCCAGCCACAAGTACACACCTGCTTGTGTTGTAGACAAATATTGTTTTAAGCGTAGTGGAGCGCATTGTCTTCCCCTCATATACGCACTAAGCATGTCAGGCAGAGAAGTGCCAGGATGTGCACAGAGGAATGGCAAAGGCCTAAATTTATCAGGCAGAGGTCACAGCAGATTAGGGGCGAGTGGCAGCAGTAGTCGCAGTGAGAGGACTGATCTCCTGGTATCAGTCGTTTCTCGACCAGCAACCCATCTGCCATCATCGATTGGCTAACACAGTCATCCACTTCATCACAAGTGACATCTGACAACAGTCGGTGGGTTCCTCAGAAACAACCCTCAGTTGGCATGGCCCGGGAGCAGTCCCTGTCTCCCATTGCCTCTGTCCTATGCTGTTCCCTCCCCAACAGAAGTATCTTATGCTGTGGGTTCAGCTTCACTATTGGGTGAGGGCGATCTACTAGAGGACAGTCAGCAGCAACTGCCCAGCCAAGAAGTGGAGGAGACATCCGCAGTTTCCTCCACTAGGCGGGCAAGTAGTGATGAGGAGAGTGGCGTGGGAGGTGGTGTTGCGAGCATACAGGCTCCTGAAGCAGACACTGTTGAAGAACCTGAGGAGGACATCAGTGACGTGCAGACACAACTCGATGATGATGAAGCCGATCACACTTGGGAACCGTGAGCAGAAGGGGCTTCATCATCATCAGGAGAAGAGGGTTGCAGATTGTCCGTGAGGCAGCAGCTGAGCCAGCAAGGTGGTAGCATGGATGGCAGTCAGCGTGGTGGCAGAAGTGGAAATTCTGGAGCCAAACGTGCCCAGGGTAGACACTTGCTTCGCGGCAGCCTACCTTCCTAGGAGGTAGTGGAACAGGGATTCCTGGAGTCAGCGGCAGTAGCAGTTAATCAGTGCGGACTGTTGGTGGGAAAATCAGCTTCTCGGCGGTTTGGCAGTTTTTCATCAAGTATTAGGAGGATGTTAACCTGGCCACATGCAAGATGCGTCAGCAGAAGGTGAAGCATGGCCAGGGTCCCAAAGTTGGCACCACGGCCCTGCGTCAACAAATGCAGCATCACCATAAAGCGGCCTGGGAGAACCGTGACTCCGATGTGATGGTCCAGCCTGCTGCATCACCCAGTGGGACGCCGCTCCCTGTTTCAGCCAGCCAAGGCTTCAACACCTCAGCCGAAGGGAGCTGTGTGTCATACCCATCTTCTGTCGCTCCAGATGCTTCTGCTCCTCCTACATTGAGTCAGTCATTCCGCCAGCAATCCATCGGCGAAGCCATGTCCAAGAGACAACAGTATGCGCCCACTAATCCAACAGCTCAGAAGTAGTGTTGAGCGGCATAGGCCATATTCGAATTCGCGAATATTCGCGAATATATGGACGAATATTCGTCATATATTCGCGAATATTCGCATATTCGTTATATTCTCGTTTTATTTTCGCGTATGCGAAAATACGCGCATGCGAAAATTAGCATATGCGGAAATTCGCATATGCGAAAATTAGCATATGTTAATTTTCGCATATGCGAATTTTCGCACGCCAGTCTCACACAGTAGTATTATAGCCTTCTTCACACCACACAAGTCTTAACACCACACAAGCTGGAAGCAGAGAGGGGTGATCACTGTGATGTGTACTGTGAAAAAAAAAAAAAAAAAAAAAAAACGAATATTCGAATTGCGAATATTCGCGAGCAACACTACTCAGAAGCTGAATGTGCTCCTGTCCAAGTTGCTGGTGCTGTAGTCCCTCCCTTTTCAAGTGGTGGACTCTGCACCTTTCAGAGAACTGATGGCTTGTGCCGATCTGAGGTGGAGAGTCCCAAGCTGTCATTTCTTTGCGAAAAAGGCAGTACCAGCCCTGCACAATTTTGTGCAACAGAAGGTGGGCAAGTCCTTGAGCCTGTCGGTGTGTACCAAAGTGCACGGCAGACGTCTGGAGCTGTAACTATGGTCAGGGACAATACATGTCCTTTACGGCCCACTGGGTGAATGTGGTTCCTGCACAGCCACAACAGCAACTTGGACAAGTCACGCCGATTCCACCTCCACACTCTCATGCCGTTGGTCCTGTGGCAGTGTGCGTCTCCGCATCCTCATCCTCCACCGTGTTCTCAGCCTCCACTGCACAGACAAGTCTCAGTGCCCCTCCAGCATACCATGTGTGCAGGGCACGGCGAACGGAGTCACAGAGGGGAGGAACTGCTAAAAGTAATTCATGAAGAAATCATATCATGGCTTACTCCACGAAAACTGGAAATGGGAACCATGGTGACAGACAACGGGAAGAACATCTTGTCTGCACTGCGACAAGGTAGCCTGAGCCAATGCGCGCTGCATGGCACACGTGTTCAATCTGGTTGTGAAACGGTTCCTGAAGTGTTCCCCCATCTGCAAGACATCCTAACAATGGGAAGGAAACAACACGTGTTGGAAACGATGGCTGGTCAGGGCACTGGAGACGTGGCGCCTACATCTCACGGCCACATGAGCCCTGTGGGGCTGAACTGGAGGAGGAGGAGGGGGAAAGGCACAGTGGAGCACAGTTTAGGTTTCGCGAGATGGGCAGTTTTTCCAGTCATCTGACAGGAGAGGAGGAGCAGGAGCAGCTACAGGAGCTAGAGTGTTAGGAGGAAGGCGAGACAGAGGACCCAGACACACCGTGGCAGTATGCAGTGGAGATGGCATCAGGGAGTCCCTTGGAGTCACTTGCACAAATGGAACGATGCATGCTCAGTTGCTTGTGTAGTGACCGCAGAATTGTCAACATTCAGGATGACTTCTGGCTCTCCCCCTTATTGGACCCTTGCTACCAGCACAAAATGGGGGCTGTTTTACACCCACCTAGAGGGAGGACAAACTGACCTACTACAGAGACATCCTGCTTAGTCAGTTGGCAGATGTCTATCTGCACCTTCGTCCATCCTCTCACAGGTCTCCCTCTGCACTTACCTTCCACTGCCATGGCTGCTGGGGAGGGGTGGGGTGGCAGAAGCAGTACCAGGTCCATCAGCAGCAGCCTGAGTCTACAGTTGCTGATGAGTAGCTTTCTTCACCCGCATAGTGAAGCAACTCATCAGCAGCAGGTAGACCTGGAGCAGGACCTGAACTAGCAGGTGGTGACCATGCCAACACACCTTGAAGATCCACTGGACTTCTGGGCAGCCAAACTTGATTTGTGGCTGCAACTAGCAGAGTTTTCCCTTGAAAACTTGTCCTGCCCGGCCAGTAGTGTGCCTTCAGAGCGGGGTGTTCAGTGTGGCGGGGGCCCTAGTAACCCCAAGGAGAACTTGCCTGTCCACGAAAAATGTGGAGAGACTGATCTTTGTGAAGCATCAGAATAGATTGACCATGGTGCCACACCAACACTTCACAAACATGGATAGTGCTAAACATATTTAAGGTGCTGCTCACCAGTTACAGATATTCCTCCACATCAGACCACAAGTTAGTATTGAGGATATGCATTAGCTAGAACTTTTCTTAGGATAAAATATATGTATCCAAATTTTTTAAATCAAACAAAAAGGAAAGGTGTGCAAAAAACTCCATCTGCCACCTACACCACCAAATATTGATGTGATGCAAAGAGCTCTAAAAAGGTGGAAGGAAACAACGTATGGTCCATTGTAACCGGTGGGGGTAAAAACTTCCTCTGTAAGGCCCTACTCTCGCATTATTAATTCCCTTCTTGGCAAGTGTTATTCGCCCTAAACAGGAACCTCTCCCTATTTTCCTCTACAAACACTGCCATTTCCCAGGGTTTTTAGGCGGAAATAGAGAGAGTTTCCTGTGTGTGGCTGCCCTCTTTAAGATGAGTAACACTTGCCAAGAAGGAAATTAATAGGGTGAGAGTAGAGCCTTACAGGGAAAGTTTTTACCCCCACCTGCTACAATGGACAATACGTTGTTCCCTTCAACTTTTTCGAGGAAAGTGTTCCTCATCTTAAAAAGGGCGGCCCCACACAGGAACCAATCCCTATTTCCAGCTAAAAACCCTGGGAAATGGCAGTGTTTGTAGGGGGAAATAAGGAGATTTTTATGCTTACCGTAAAATCTCTTTCTCGGAGGATTCATTGAGGGACACAGACCTTGGGTATGTGCTGCTGTCACTAGAAGGCTTGACACTATGGTAACAAAAAGAGTCGGCCCGTCCCAGCAGGATATACCCTCCTACAGGCACCTGAGCTAATCAGTTTTAGTCCCAGAGCAGTAGGAGAGGACCGACAGGTAAGAAAAAAAACACGAACTGTCCGAGGGAGCCACAGAACAAAAATTCATTGAACACACCCTCGGACAGGTAACCAAACCAGGAACACCAGAAGAAAAAAAGGGTGGGTGCTGTGTCCCCCAATGGATCCTCCGAGAAAGATTTTACGGTAAGCATAAAAATCTCCTTTTCTCTATCGGCTCCGTTGGGGGACACAGACCTTGGGACGTACCAAAGCAGTCCCTTGGGTCGCTAAAAGAAACCCAGTCAGGTGGAAGGCTGGACCACTGCCGCCTGCAATACCTTACAGCCCAGACTAGCATCAGCAGATGCAAAGATATGAACCTGGTAGAATTATGTAAAAGTGTGCAAAGACGACCAGGTGGCCGCTTTACAAACTTGCGAGGCTGAAGCCCTGTTGCGGAGAGCCCAGGATGCCCCAACAGAACAAGTGGTAAGAGTTGAGACCCTGAAGGGTGGGGTCTTCCCCTTGCAGCGATAAGCTTCCGAAATAGCAGACCGGATGCACCGCGAAATGGTGTCCTTTGAAGCAGTCCGGAGCCATGAGAATGGTGGGAACAGCCTCCGCTGTGAGCTTCCTCAGGACCCTGGGAAGGAGAGGAAGAGGAGGGAAGAGATAGGGTAGGGCAAAGTCTGACAAAGGAATCACCAGGGCGTCTACGGCCAGACCCAAGGGATCCTGGGACTTCGCCACAAAGCAAGGAACTTTCTGGTTGTGGCGGGACGCAAATAAGTCCACGTCTGGAGTGCCCCAGAGGTGCAGACCCCTGCAAACACCTCCGGATGAAGAGACCACTCGCCGGGGTCGGCTGAGGATCGGATGAGAAAGTCCGCTTCCCAAAGAGAAAGTCTACTTTCCTTCTGAAAAAAAGCGATCCTTTGGGAAGGAAGCAAACTCGATCGACCAGACATTCCGGAAAAGCAATAGACGGCCTCCCACCTGAGAAAAAAATGCGGGTGGAGTCGTCCCTTCAGGCAGAGGTAGGTTTACAGGTGCCTGCCTTGGCCACGAAACGGCCGGAGCGGTTATCCAATTTCCAGGGGGGACGGGTCTGGAAAGAGGGCGTATTCTTGTCCCGCGAGGGCGCCGTTCTGGCCGCTCTACTAGAACCAAAACGTCCGAAAGGACTGAAAGGAGGTCAATTTCCGAAGGAAAGTAGCATTGCAAGACAAATTTTGAGGTAGCACGGAACTCTTACCACCCGTCGCCTCTGAGATCATTTCATCTAGGCACTTACCAAACAGTCAAGAACCTGTAAAAGGAAGGTCCATTAGAGAATTCTTAGGAGCGGCATCAGCGTCCCAGACCTTGAGCCACATAGAACGACGAAGGGCTACCAGGTAGCCTGTGGCAAAAGCCGCACATCGGGCCGACTGCATGGAAGCCGAGCACAGATAGTCTACAGCACTGGAGAGTTTGAGTGCTAAGTCAGTCAGTTCCTCCGTTGGGGATCTGGAAAGAATACCCTGGCGGAGTTGAGAAGCCCAGACTGAAAGGGCTTTTGAAGCAAGGAAGAGCCCGCTGCTTCAAAGACGAATTTTGCCAGAGTCTCTACCCTCTTGTCCGCCGGGTCTTTGAAGGAAGCTGCGTCTGCAAATGGCAGAGTAGTTGCTATTGACAGGCGGGAGTCCGATGGATCCACCGTTGGAGGAGAGGTCCACCGAGCAATAAGGTCCTTGGCGAAAGGAAACTGCATTTGAACCTTCTTAGTTTCTTGAAAATGCTTGTCAGGATGCTTCCAGGCAGAGGAGCGGCCCTTGGAAGAGGGGCACTTACAAGATGCAAGAGCAGAGAAGCGATACCTATGAGGGGAGCGCCTATGCTTGCTAGCGGACTCTGGAGATGAGTCGGATGAAATACCCATAGTATGCTTGTGGGAGCGCTTAGAATAAGGAGAGGGAGAGCGGGTCTCTCTAGAGGGCCGGTGTAAGGAGGACCTCTCCAAGGCAGTCACCACGGAATGGGAGACCTGAGCCAAGTCGGAAATAGACTGGGAGAGGGAAGAAACCCATTCCGGAGGGATAGCAGAGCCCACAGGGTCTGGAGAGAAATCCTGAGTAGAAAGACCAGGAGGGTTGGGGGGGTGCAGTGGTGCAGGCAGAACAAGTGGGTTCAGCAGAACCAGACATTTTATTGCAGCCCTTGCAGGTAGCCCCAGTTAGCTGTGTAGAGGGAGGGACAGTTCTGGGCTCGGACATAGCAAAATAAGGTAAAATGAAACAGTCAGCAGCAGCTGTGAGAAGAACTCCGGTCTGCAGCGGAGTAGAGAGACAGGAGAGGAGGAGCGAAGGACCAATGAGAAGAGTGGGGCCGGACTAGGCTAGGACGCCTCTCATTGGCTCTAGGAAAACAACTCTGCACCTCATAGGGCACTATTCCTGCCGCCATGAGTGGGCAGAGCTAAATACCGGCAGAACCCGCAGTTAAAAGAAGAAAATTGCCCGCATAATAATGGCGTTTGAACGCCTGAGGAACAGGGAGAATGGGGAAAGAGCCGCCGGCAGCGTGCGGCTGCTGACAGGATAAAGGAAGATCAGAGTTCCGGTCGCATCGAGCTAAGCAATGCGGCCGGAGCAAGGTGTCGGCGCTTGCTTGTGAGCTCGGGGAAGAGCTGTCAGCAGTGCGCGGCTGCCGAATAATGAAAGTAAACTGAGAGCTGCCAAGGTTCCGGTGCCTGTACACAAACAGGCGCTGAGGAAAGATTGACGCAGATGAAAGGTACAGTCCTACACTACTGATTTTAGAAAAAAACTTTCCCAATGTCCCAAAAGGAAGGGTAGGGGTTGCCTAGCAACAATAAAGAAGAGTGGGCTCAAAGTAGGGGTCTCCAGAGGATGAAAGTCCCTAAAACCTGAAAGAAAAAAAAAGGGGGGGGGGGGGAAATACTCACCTTAGTCAGAAAAACTTACCTAATGAAGTCTTCAGTCAGCTTTAGTCACCTGCATCATGCCGGGCTGTAACAGCGAGACGAGCAGGGAAGACGGGGGACCCGGACCCATGAGGTACAACCCCAGGCGCAGACTGTTGGCAAGAAGTGGTTAACAGTACAGCCACGATGTCTATGCCCCTTCTTCGCAAATGGGGAAACAGTGAACGCTGTGTTCCTGAGTCCCCACCTGAAAAAAGGAAAAGAAAAGGGAGAGAAAAACCTAAATAAACGCCCCTAATACCTAAAAAAATCAAATAATTGACCGGGTCTGGGAAACCCCAGACCAGCCTCTGCCTCCTATAGACACTAAGCTAAAACTGATTAGCTCAGGTGCCTGTAGGTGGGTATATCCTGCTGGGAGGGGCTGACTCTTTTTGTTACCATAGTGTCAAGCCTCCTAGTGACAACAGCCCATACCCAAGGTCTGTGTCCCCCGATTGAGAAAGGGTCCTGTGTGGGGCTGCCCTTTTTAGGGCGAGTTACACTTGCCAAGAAGGGAATTAATAATGCTAGAGTAGGGCCTTACAGGGGAAGTTTTTACCCCCACTGGTTACAATGGACCATACATTGTTCCCTTCCACCTTTTAGAGGTTGGTTTAAAAAAAAAAAAATTGTGTCCATATATTTTATCCGAAGCATATTATTAAAAGTTAAGTTTTACGTAATGCATATCCTCAATACTTGTGCACACTAACACTTTTACAAAAGAGACCATTTTCTTCTACCTGCCTGCCTCAGCTACAATTATGATCTTGCCACCCGCCTGATGCCACACATCTGATGCCAAGTTCTCCTTTTTTCACCCACCTTCGTCACTGGGCACTGGTATTGCCACCCACTGCACCACAAAGTCACCAGGTCACTTTCAGGACTCCTGATGCTGCTGCTGCCACCTCCAGGCTGTCTCATTCTGCCACCATATGTTCTCCTCGTGCTGATGCAACCTCCAGGCTGTCTCATTCTGCCACCATATGTTCTCCTCATGCTGATGCCAGCTCCAAGCTGTCTCATACTGCCACCATATGTTCTTTTCATGCTGCTGCCACCTCTAGGCTGTTTCATTCAGCCACTATATGTTCTCTTCATGCTGCCGCCACCTCCACGCTGTGTCATTCAGCCACTATATGCTGCGCCAACTCCAGGCTGTGTCATTCAGCCACTATATGGTCTCCTCATGCTGCCGCCACCTCCACACTTTGTCATTCAGCCACTATATGGTCTCCTCAAGCTTCCGCCACCTCCAGGCGGTGTCATTCAGACACTATGTGGTCTACTCCTGTTGCTGCCTACTCCAGGCTGTGTCATTCAGCAACTATATGTTCTCCTCATGCTGCTGCTGTCACGATTCAGCTGGCTGGAGGTGGATCCTCTGTGCCAGAGAGGGATTGGTGTGGACCGTGTCGGTGGACCGGTTCTAAGTTGCTACTGGTTTTCACCAGAGCCCGCCGCAAAGCGGGATGGTCTTGCAGCGGCGGTAGCAACCAGGTCGTATCCACCAACAACGATTCAACCTCTCTGACTGCTGAGATAAGCGCGGTCCAAGGGAGTAGACAAGAGCAAGGTCGGACGTAGCAGAAGGTCAGGGCAGGCAGCAAGGATCGTAGTCAGGGGCAATGGCAGGAGGTCTGGAACACAGGCTAGGAACACACAAGGAAACGCTTTCACTGGCACAATGGCAACAAGATCCGGCAAGGGAGTGCAGGGGAAGTGAGGTATAAATAGGGAAGTGCACAGGTGAAGGTACTGATTAAAACCCATGCGCCAATCAGTGGCGCAGCGGCCCTTTAAATCGCAAAGACCCGGCGCGCGCGCGCCCTAGGGAGCGGGGCCGCGCGCGCCGGGACAGCACAGACGGGGAACGAGTCTGGTAAGCGGGTCGGGATGCACATCGCGAGCGGGCGCGTCCCGCATCGTGAATCGCATCCCGCATCGCGAATCGCATCCCGGCTGAGAACATTATCGCAGCGCACCCGGTCAGCAGGTCTGACCGGGGCGCTGCGAATGGGAGAACGCTGTGAGCGCTCCGGGGAGGAGCGGGGACCCGGAGCGCTCAGCGTAACAGCTGCCATCTCCACGCTGTGTCATTCAGCCACTATATGGTCTCCTCATGCTGCCGCCACCTGCACGCTGTGTCATTCAGCCACTATATGGTCTCCTCATACTGATGCCACCTCCAGGCTCTGTCATTGTGCCACTCTGCGACAGTGATTCTAATAGCGGCGCCTCTGATCTGCATGTCATACTGAATAACAGCATTATTTCACTAACCCAGCACACACCCTATGCGTGTTACAGCAAGGCAAAGTGTTCTACGCCCCTATTGAGGCTCGCTGTAGGCCAGAAATAGGCGTTTTTAATGACGATTCACCGCAAATAAATTCGGACCGATACACATTTATTTTTGGTAAATTCAGCTAATCGGCCGAATTGAATTTTTTAAAAATTCGGTCATCTCTATGCTTATCCTTCAGCTAAGTCTCATCAACAAGCCGGGCAATGCCAAAGAGAGAACATATAGCATTGTGGCTCGGTGGTTAGCACTGTGGCGGCGCTGGCGTCTGTTCAAATCCCACCAAGGACACCATCTGCAACAAGTTTGTATCACCATGATCTCACCATGTTTGTGTAGGTTTCCTCCCACACTCCAAGAAGTTACTGATGAATTTAGATTGTGGGCCCCAATGGGGACAGGGAACCAATTTGAGTGTACAGTGCTATGTAATCTGTATGTGCTATATAAATTAAGAATTATTATACTGTATCAATAAAGGTAGACCTAGCCTCTGAGTTTAGCACATAAAACAAGGGAGAAACAAGTCCGAATATCAGTCAAACTACAAGTCTCAGGACAACCCCATCTTAACCCCTTAAGGACTGAGCCCTTTTTCACCTTAAGGACTCAGCCATTTTTTGCAATTCTGACCACTGTCACTTTAAACATTTATAACTCTGGAATGCTTTTAGTTATCAATCTGATTCAGAGATTGTTTTTTTGTGACATATTCTACTTTAACTTAGTGGTACAATTTTGTGGTAACTTGCATCCTTTCTTGGTGAAAAATCCCAAAATTTGATGAAAAAAATGAAAATTTTGCATTTTTCTAACTTTGAAGCTCTCTGCTTGTAAGGAAAATGGATATTCAAAATAAAAATTTTTTTATTCACATATACAATATGTCTACTTCATGTTTACATCATAAAATTGATGAGTTTTTACTTTTGGAAGACACCAGAGGGCTTCAAAGTTCCGCAGCAATTTTCCAATTTTTCACAAAATTTTGAAACTCGCTTTTTTTCAGGGACCAGTTCAGGTTTGAAGTGGATTTGAAGGGTCTTCATATTAGAAATACCCCATAAAAGACCCCATTATAAAAACTGCACCCCCCAAAGTATTCAAAATGACATTCAGTCAGCGTTTTAATCCTTTAGGTGTTTCACAGGAATAGCAGAAAAGTGAAGGAGAAAATTCACAATCTTCATTTTTTACACTCGCATGTTTTTGTAGACCCAATTTTTGAAGTTTTGCAAGTGGTAAAAAGGAGAAAATTTTTACTTGTATTTGAAACCCAATTTCTCTCGAGTAAGCACATACCTCATATGTCTATGTTAATTGTTTGGCGGGCGCAGTAGAGGGCTCAGAAGGGAAGGAGCGACAAATGGTTTTTGGGGGGCATGTCACATTTAGGAAGCCCCTATGGTGCCAGAACAGCAAAAAAAAAAACACATGGCATACCATTTTGGAAACTAGACCCCTCAGGGAACATAACAAGGGGTAAAGTAAACCTTAATACCCCACAGGTGATTCACAACTTTTGCATACGTAAAAAAAACAAAAAAGAAATTCCCTAAAATGCTTGGTTTCCCAAAAGTTTTACATTTTTAAAAAGGGTAATAGCAGAAAATACCCCCCAAAATTTGAAGCCCAATTTCTCCCGATTCAGAAAACACCCCATATGGGGGTGAAAAGTGCTCTGCTGGCGCACTACAGGTCTCAGAAGAGAAGGAGTCACATTTGGCTTTTTTGAAGGAAATTTTGCTCTGGGGGCATGCCGCATTTAGGAAGCCCCTATGGTGCCAGGACAGCAAAAAAAAAACACATGGCATACCATTTTGGAAACTAGACCCCTTGGGGAACGTAACAAGGAGTAAAGTGAACCTTAATACCCCACAGGGGTTTCACAACTTTTGCATATGTAAAAAAAAAAAAAAAATTTACCTAAAATGCTTGGTTTCCCAAAAAAATTTACATTTTTACAAAGGGTTAAAGCAGAAAATACCCCCAAAATTTGAAGCCCAATTTCTCCCGATTCAGAAAACGCCCCATATGGGGGTGAAAAGTGCTCTGCTGACGCACTACAGGTCTCAGAAGAGAAGGAGTCACATTTGGCTTTTTGAAAGCAAATTTTGCTCTGGGGGCATGCCGCATTTAGTAAGCCCCTATGGTGCCAGGGCCGCAAAAAAAAACACATGGCATACTATTTTGGAAACTAGACCCCTCGGGGAACGTAACAAGGGGTTAAGTGAACCTTAATACCCCACAGGTGTTTCACGACTTTTGCATATGTAAAAAAAATTATTATTTTTTACCTAAAATGCCTCTTTTCCCAAAAATTTTACATTTTTAAAAATGGTAAAAGCAGAAAATACCCCCCAAAATTTGTAACACAATTTCTCCCGAGTACGGCGATACCCCATATGTGACCCTAAACTGTTGCCTTGAAATACGACAGGGCTCCAAAGTGAGAGCGCCATGCGCATTTGAGGCCTAAATTAGGGACTTGCATAGGGGTGGATATAGGGGTATTCTACGCCAGTGATTCCCAAACAGGGTGCCTCCAGCTGTTGTATAACTCCCAGCATGCCTGGACAGTCAGTGGCTATCTGGCAATACTGGGAGTAGTTGTTTTGCAACAGCTGGAGGCTCCGTTTTGGTAACAGTGGCGTACCAGACGTTTTTAATTTTTATTGGGGAGGGGAGGGGGGCTGTGTAGGGGTATGTGTATATGTAGTGTTTTTTTCTTTTTATTTTGTGTTAGTGTAGTGTTTTTAGGGTACAGTCGCACGGGCGGGGGGTTCACAGTAGTTTCTCGCTGGCAGTTTGAGCTGCGACAGAAAATTTGCCGCAGCTCAAACTTGCAGCCGGATACTTACTGTAATCCTCCGCCCATGTGAGTGTACCCTGTACGTTCACATTGGGGGGGGGGGGGGAACATCCAGCTGTTGCAAAACTACAACTCCCAGCATGTACGGTCTATCAGTGCATGCTGGGAGTTGTAGTTTTGCAACAGCTGGAGGCACACTGGTTGTGAAACACAGAGTTTGGTAACAAACTCAGTGTTTTGCAACCAGTGTGCCTTCAGCTGTTGCAAAAGCTACAACCCCCAGCATGTACGGACAGCGGAAGGGGATGCTGGGTCTTGTAGTTATGCAACAGCTGGAGGCATACTACTTTGGCTGGGGATGCATGGGACTGTAGTTATGCAACAGCTGGAGACACACTGGTTTGCTACATAACTCAGTGTGCCTTCAGCTGTTGCAAAACTACAACTCCCAGCAGTCACCGACAGCCAACGGGCATGCTGGGAGTTGTAGTTATGCAACCAGCAGATGCACTACTACAACTCCCAGCATGCACTTTAGCTGTTGGTGCAAGCTGGGAGTTGTAGTTACACAACAGCTGAAGGTACACTTTTCCATAGAAAAAATGTGCCTCCAGCTGTTGCAAAACTACAAGTCCCAGCATGCCCATAAGGGCATGCTGGGAGTTGTGGTGGTCTGCCTCCTGCTGTTGCATAACTACAGCTCCCAGCATGCCCTTTTTGCATGCTGGGAGCTGTTGCTAAGCAACAGCAGGAGGCTGTCACTCACCTCCTGCTGCTGCTTGATCGCCGCACAGGTCAGTCCCGCCGCCGCCGCCGTCGTCGCTCCTGGGGCCCCGATCCCAACATTAACGCCGGGGATTGGGGTCCCCAGCACCAGGGGTGCACGTCCCGCACCCGCTCACGTCCTCCGGAAGAGGGGCGGAGCGGGTTGCGGGAGTGACACCCGCAGCAGGCGCCCTGATTGGTCGGCTGGTAATCCGGCCGACGAATCAGGGCGATCGTGAAGTGGCACCAGTGCCACCTCACCCCTGCAGGCTCTGGCTGTCCGGGGCCGTCGGAGACGGCCCCGAACAGCCTGTAATTCCGGGTCACCGGGTCACTGGAGACCCGACTGACCCGGAATCTGCCGCAGATCGCTGGACTGAATTGTCCAGCGATCTGCGGCCATCGCCGACATGGGGGGGCATAATGACCCCCCCTGGGCGATATGCCCCGATGCCTGCTGAACGATTTCAGCAGGCATCGGGCACCGGCTCCCCTCCGGCTAGCGGCGGGGGGCCGGGATTTGACAGGACGTACTCAAACGTCCTGAGTCCTTAAGGACTTGGAAAAGGGGCCGTTTGAGAACGTCCTGCATCCTTAAGGGGTTAAATTTGCAAAGTACTAATTACTTCTGTACTGTGAACAGTGACAATTTACCAATTGCTCCTTAACTACCAAGTTTATCTCAAGTACTGTATTTAAAATCTGATGTATTCAAAAGTGTTATTTTTCTGTGTTGAAACTGCATCTGCAGTAAAGTTCAAGTTGTTTTCTAGCTTTAGAGGTGCTATTCCTGAGGTCCTGGCTTTAGAGGTGTTATTTCCGAGGTCCTGGCTTTAGAGGTTATATTCCCAGGGTTTTTTTTTTATTATTACAGAAGACAGATTTTTGACGACAGGGTTTTGTGGGATTATACAGCAAAACACGGTTGCACCACTCATGCCACGTGTTACTACAACCCTCATCATTCACTATCATCTACATACACAACCCTACTTCTGACATCACAGAATTTAAATTTGCGCAACCTGAACATAAAAGCTAGTTATCCATCCGGCCACACCACATCTGTACAAGAAGTATTAAGCTAAATTCAAGATATCCAGTCGGGCTTTTGTAATATTGTCAGCAATACATGGACATAACATACCGTAAGTTCTTTCTCTGCCCAGATTCCTCTCTTCAGTTTTATTTATCCCCTGGCTTCATAAGGGTTAAATCTAATTTTGAAGTCCAGTCATCACAGCTATCCAGAAATACTGAGGCCCTTTGAAGCACTGAGCTAAGTGTATCCCATAAGTTACAGCAAAAAAGAAAGTTTATTATGATCAAATGAAAATGTTTAATGGGAATTGATAGAATCTTTCATGAAAGGGACTTTCCATGCAGCCAGCACATATCCGGATCCATTTAAGTGTAGTAACCTTCCTGTGGCCCTCATTACAGGCCTTCATATATACGGCTCAGTATAAATAACCAGGCCCCTTGTTATGGATGTAACATTTTTATAAGCGGTAATACATTTGTCTTCCTCAGATCATTTGGACAGCTCCATACTACAGACACTAAGCTGTCCATGTAGATCAGCGGTCTCCAAACTCCGGCCCTCCTGATGTTGCAAAACTAAAACTCCCAGCATGCCCAGACAGCCACCGGCTGTCCGGGCATGCTGGGAGTTGTAGTTCTGCAACATCTGGAGGGCCGCAGTTTGGAGACCACTTGTGTAAATGCTAGGAGTAATGGTGAACAGTCACCGGTCAGGTAGGGTAAGTGTATGAGTTGGATTTTGCTGTGGAAAATTTCTACAGCAAATCTGCAAAAAAATAAAAATAAAAAAAAAAATAAAAAATAAAACTGACAAAAACAAGATAAAATTGCACAAACTTTTGCAGATTTGCTGCTGGGGATTTCTTAATCAGGAATAAAATAAAGAAATAAATGATTCATTAAAAATTGACATACATCTGCAACAATAAATTACTTGAAAATTTCAGTGCAGATTTGGACTTCCCCATTGGTGTCATAAGAGAAAATCTGCAACAAATCCATGCGCTGTCAACAACAGGAATCGACACACTACAGATTTTTCAAAATCCAAGCTACAGGTCAATTTCTATGTGGACAAAATGTGCTCAAAACAGGTCAATTTGTCTGCTATTGTATCCCTCCAAACATGTTTCCACCACAAATCCACAGAAAAAAATGTACAAACAATTTTTGTTTTTCGGCCGTGTGAATATAGCCTCAGGATCCACTTCTTTCATGCACAATCATTTAAACTGTTACAAACTACGCAACTATTTATATTCAATATAAGGGGGGGAAGGGCACCTCCCTAGCTAGAACAGTCCAACTGCTATTGGGCTAGAGGGAACAATTGGAGGGGGGGGGGGGGGATTTAGATCCTTTTTGGTGTAGAAAAAATCACAGAAATATCTCTTGATACACGTTTATTTTTCACCTTTTAAAAAGTCGCAGGTTTGTCAACATTCTTTCACTTTGTCATAAACCTACACCAGCCCAGACCTGGCTTAAAAAACTGACTGGACAGAACTTTAAAAAAGTTGCAAATTTTTTTGCGCAACAGGCTTAGAAGTTGTAGAAAAGTCGTATAGGAGTAATCATACAAAGAGGGTTTTTTTTTACATGCGACAAATTGATTAAACTCATGTGATACTATGATAAATAGGATGCACATAAGCAAAACCAAAACAAAAATAAATGACTTCAAAACACACTTTCTAAAGACACACAATGATAAATGTCTCCCAATATATGTTAACTTTAAAGGGGTACTCCGGTGGGAAATTTTTTTTTTAAATCAACTGGTGCCAAAAAGTTAAACAGATTTGTAACTTACTTTCATTTAAAAATCTTAACCCTTCCAGTACTTATCAGCTGTTGTATACTACAGAAATACTACAAAGAAATTTGTGAAGTTCTTTCCAGTCTCCACAGTGCTCTCTGCTGACATCTCTGTCCGTGTCAGGAACTGTCCAGAGCAGGAGAGGTTTTCTATGGAGATTTGCTTCTAATATGGACAGTTCCTAACATGGACAGAGGTGTTAGCAGAGAGCACTGTGGTCAGACTGAATAGAACTACACAATTTTCTCTGGAGCATACAGCAGCTGATAAGTACTTGAAGGCTTCAGATTTTGAAATAGAAGTAATTTACAAATCTGTTTAACTTTCTGGTACCAGTTGATTTGAAAACATTTGTTTTCCACTTGTTTCCACCAGAGTTCCCCTTTAAGGCTATGTTTGTGTCGACGTTGCCCTGACAGCAGAGGTCCGGCATAACATGCCGGCGCTAGTATCGCTCGGAAATGCGCCATCTCATAGATGGTAGTGCATTTCCATGCAGAGTCCGCAGAAAGAATAGACATGTCTTTTCTTTTTGCAGATACTGGAATTTGAATGTGAACAGTGCAGCAGAATCCCTTTGAAATAAATGGGACTCTGCTGCTGCGGAATCTCCATATTGGAATTCCACAAGGAAATTCCATTGTGTGAACATAGCCTTAACCCCTTAAGGACTGAGCCCTTTTTTAAAGGGGTGTTCCAGGCAAAAACTTTTTTTTTTTATATATCAACTGGCTCCAGAAAGTTAAACAGATTTGTAAATTACCTCTATTAAAAAATCTTAATCCTTCCAATAGTTATTAGCTTCTGAAGTTTTCTGTCTAACTGCTCAACGATGATGTCATGTCCCGGGAGCTGTGCATGATGGGAGAATATCCCAATAGGAACTGCACAGCTCCCGGGACGTGAGTCATCAGAGAGCAGTTAGACAGAAAACAACAACTCAACTTCAGAAGCTAATAACTATTGGAAGGATTAAGATTTTTTAATAGAAGTAATTTACAAATCTGTTTAAGTTTCCGGAGCCAGTTGATATATAAAAAAAAGTTTTGGCCTGGAATACCCCTTTAAGGACCCCTTTTTTGCAATTCTGACCACTGTCACTTTATGCATTAATAACTCTGGGATGTTTTTACCATTTATTCTGATTCAGAGATTGTTTTTTCGTGACATATTCTACTTTAACATAGTGGTAAATTTTCATTGTTACTTGCATCCTTTCTTGGTGAAAAATGACAAAATTTCATGAAAATTTTGAACATTTAGCATTTTTCTAACTTTGAAGCTTTCTGCTTGTAAGGAAAATGGATTTTCCAAATAAATTTTATATTTACCGTATTTATCGGGATATACCACGCAACGGCCTATAACACGCACCCTCATTTTACCAAGGATATTTGGGTAAAAAAAGTTTTTTACCCAAATATCCATGGGAAAATGAGGGTGCGTGTGTGCGCGTTTATACCCCGATACACCCCCAGGAAAGGCAGCGGGAGAGAGGCCGTCGCTGCCCGCTTCTCTCCCCTGCCTTTCCTGGGGTCTAGAGCCCTGCTGCCGGCCCTTCTCTCCCCCTGGCTATCGGCGCCGCTGCCCGTTCTGTCCCCCTGACTATCGGTACCGGCGCCCCATTGCCGGCGCCGACAGCCAGGGGGAGAGAAGGGGCAGCGGCACCCATTGCCGGCGCCGCTGCCCCATTGCCTCCCCCCATCCAGTGCGCTGCGCCCCATCCAGTGCATAGCAACGACGCAGGGGACGCACGCCGGAGGCCTGAAGCAGCGCGGACCCAACCCCGGAAACAGGTAATTATGCCACCGGGGATGGGGGGAGGCAACGGGGCAGCGGCGCCGGCAATGGGTGCCGCTGCCACTTCTCTCCCCCTGGCTATCGGCGCCAGCAATGGGGCGCCGGTACCGATAGTCAGGGGGACAGAACGGGCAGCAGCGCCGATAGCCAGGGGGAGAGAAGGGCCGGCAGCAGGGCTCTAGACCCCAGGAAAGGCAGGGGGAGAGAAGCGGGCAGCGACGGCCTCTCTCCCCCTGCCTTTCCTGGGGGTGTATCAGCGTATAACACGCACATAGACTTTAGGCTAAAAATTTTAGCCTAAAAAGTGAGTGTTATACGCCGATAAATACAGTATTCACATATACAATATGTCTAATTTATATTGACATCAGAAAGTTGACATGTTTTAACTTTTTGAAAACATTAGAGGGCTTCAAAGTATAGCAGCAATTTTTTTAATTTTCACGGAAATTTCTAAATCTGAATTTTTCAGGGACCAGTTAAGTTTAACCCCTTAAGGACAATGGACGTACTCCTACGCCCCCGTTTCCGGGTCCTTAAGGACCGAGGACGTAGGAGTACGTCCTGTCCTTTCCCGGCCCCCTGCCGCTAGCCGGAGGGGAGCCGGTGCCCGATGCCTGCTGAAATCGTTCAGCAGGCATCGCGGCATATCGCCCAGGGGGGTCATTATGACCCCCCATGTCGGCGATGGCCGCAGATCGCTGGACAATTCAGTCCAGCGATCTGCGGCGATTCCGGGTCAATCGGGTCTCCAGTGACCCGGTGACCCGGAATTACTGGCTGATCGGGGCCGTCAGAGACGGCCCCGAACAGCCAGAGCCTGCAGGGGTGAGGTGGCACTGGTGCCACCTCACGATCGCCCTGATTCGTCGGCCGGATTACCGGCCGACCAATCAGGGCGCCTGCTGCGGGTGTCACTCCCGCACCCGCTCCGCCCCTCTTCCGGAGGACGTGAGCGGGTGCGGGACGTGCACCCCTGGTGCTGGGGACCCCGATCCCCGGCGTTAATGTTGGGATCGGGGCCCCAGGAGCGACGACGGCGGCGGCGGCGGGACTGACCTGTGCGGCGATCAAGCAGCAGCAGGAGGTGAGTGACAGCCTCCTGCTGTTGCTTAGCAACAGCTCCCAGCATGCAATATGGGCATGCTGGGAGCTGTAGTTATGCAACAGGATGAGGCAGACCACCACAACTCCCAGCATGCACTTATGGGCATGCTGGGACTTATGGTTTTGCAACAGCTGGAGGCACATTATTTCTATGGAAAAGTGTACCTTCAGCTGTTGTGTAACTACAACTCCCAGCTTGCACAAACAGCTTAAGTGCATGCTGGGAGTTGTAGTGGTGCATCTGCTGGTTGCATAACTACAACTCCCAGCATGCCCGTTGGCTGTCGGTGACTGCTGAGAGTTGTAGTTTTGCAACAGCTGAAGGCACACTGAGTTAAGTAGCAAACCAGTGTGTCTCCAGCTGTTGCATAACTACAATCCCCAGCATCCCCAGCCAAAGTAGTATGCCTCCGGCTGTTGCATAACTACAACACCCAGCATGCCCTTCCGCTGTCCGTACATGCTGGGGGTTGTAGCTTTTGCAACAGCTGAAGGCACACTGGTTGCAAAACACTGAGTTTGTTACCAAACTCGGTGTTTCACAACCAGTGTGCCTCCAGCTGTTGCAAAACTACAACTCCCAGCATGCACTGATAGACCGTACATGCTGGGAGTTGTAGTTTTGCAACAGCTGGATGTTCCACCCCCCCAATGTGAACGTACAGGGTACACTCACATGGGCGGAGGATTACAGTAAGTATCCGGCTGCAAGTTTGAGCTGCAGCAAATTTTCTGCTGCAGCTCAAGCTGCCAGCGAGAAACTACTGTGAACCCCCCACCCGTGCGACTGTACCCTAAAAACACTACACTACACTAACACACAATAAAATATAAAGTAAAAAACACTACATATACACATACCCCTACAATAAAAATGAAAAACGTCTGGTACGCCACCGTTTCCAAAACGGAGCCTCCAGCTGTTGCAAAACTACAACTCCCAGCATGCACTGATAGACCGTACATGCTGGGAGTTGTAGTTTTGCAACAGCTGGATGTTCCCCCCCCAATGTGAACGTACAGGGTACACTCACATGGGCGGAGGATTACAGTAAGTATCCGGCTGCAAGTTTGAGCTGAGGCAAATTTTCTGCCGCTGCTCAAATTGCTAGCGAGAAACTACTGTGAACCCCCCACCCGTGCGACTGTACCCTAAAAACACTACACTACACTAACACACAATAAAATATAAAGTAAAAAACACTACATATACACATACCCCTACACAGCCCCCCTCCCCTCCCCAATAAAAATGAAAAACGTCTGGTACGCCACTGTTTCCAAAACGGAGCCTCCAGCTGTTGCAAAACAACTACTCCCAGTATTGCCAGATAGCCACTGACTGTCCAGGCATGCTGGGACTTTAACAACAGCTGGAGGCACCCTATTTGGGAATCACTGGCGTAGAATACCCCTATGTCCACCCCTATGCAATCCCTAATTTAGGCCTCAAATGCGCATGGCGCTCTCACTTTGGAGCCCTGTCGTATTTCAAGGCAACAGTTGAGGGTCACATATGGGGTATCGCCGTACTCGGGAGAAATTGTGTTACAAATTATGGGGGGTATTTTCTGCTATTACCCTTTTTAAAAATCAAAAATTTTTGGGAAACCAACATTTTAGGTAAAAATTTTTTTTTTTTTTTTACATATGCAAAAGTTGTGAATCACCTGTGGGGTATTAAGGTTCACATTACCCCTTGTTATGTTCCCCGAGGGGTCTAGTTTCCAAAATGGTATGCCATGTGTTTTTTTTTTTGCTGTCCTGGCACCATAGGGGCTTCCTAAATGCGGCATGCCCCCAGAGCAAAATTTGCTTTCAAAAAGCCAAATGTGACTCCTTCTCTTCTGAGACCTGTAGTGCGCCAGCAGAGCACTTCTCACCCCCATATGGGGTGTTTTCTGAATCGGGAGAAATTGGGCTTCAAATTTTGGGGGGTATTTTCTGCTATTACCCTTTTTAAAAATGTAAAAATTTTGGGAAACCAAGCATTTTAGGTAAAAAATTTTTATTTTTTTTTAACATATGCAAAAGTCGTGAAACACCTGTAGGGTATTAAGGTTCACTTTACCCCTTTTTACGTTCCCCGAGGGGTCTGGTTTCCAAAATGGTATGCCATGTGGTTTTTTTTTGCGGTTCTGGCACCATAGGGGCTTCCTAAATGCGGCATGCCCCCAGAGCAAAATTTGCTTTCAAAAAGCCAAATGTGACTCCTTCTCTTCTGAGACCTGTAGTGCGCCAGCAGAGCACTTCTCACCCCCATATGGGGTGTTTTCTGAATCGGGAGAAATTGGGCTTCAAATTTTGGGGGGTATTTTCTGCTATTATCCTTTTTAAAAATGTAAAAATTTTGGGAAACCAAGCATTTTAGGTAAAATTTTTATTTTTTTTTAACATATGCAAAAGTCGTAAAACACCTGTAGGGTATTAAGGTTCACTTTACCCCTTTTTACGTTCCCCGAGGGGTTTGGTTTCCAAAATGGTATGCCATGTGTTTTTTTTTTGCGGTTCTGGCACCATAGGGGCTTCCTAAATGCGGCATGCCCCCAGAGCAAAATTTGCTTTCAAAAAGCCAAACGTGACTCCTTCTCTTCTGAGATCTGTAGTGCACCAGCAGAGCACTTTTCACCCCCATATGGGGTGTTTTCTGAATCGGGAGAAATTGGGCTTCAAATTTTGGGGGGTATTTTCTGCTATTATCCTTTTTAAAAATGTAACATTTTTGGGAAACCAAGCATTTTAGGTAAAACATTTTATTTATTTTTTTACATATGCAAAAGTCGTGAATCACTTGTGGGGTATTAAGGTTCACTTTACCCCTTGTTACGTTCCCTGAGGGGTCTAGTTTCCAAAATGGTATGCCATGTGTTTTTTTTTTGCTGTCCTGGCACCATAGGGGCTTCCTAAAGGTGACATGCCCCCCAAAAACCATTTGACGCTCCTTCCCTTCTGAGCCCTCTACTGCGCCCGCCGAACAATTAACATAGACATATGAGGTATGTGCTTACTCGAGAGAAATTGGGTTTCAAATACAAGTAAAAATTTTCTCCTTTTTAACCCTTGCAAAAATTCAAAAATTGGGTCTACAAGAACATACGAGTGTAAAAAAGGAAGATTGTGAATTTTCTCCTTCACTTTTCTGCTATTCCTGTGAAACACCTAAAGGGTTAATACACTTATTGAATGTCATTTTGAATACTTTGGGGGGTGTAGTTTTTATAATGGGGTCATTTATGGGGTATTTCTAATATGAAGACCCTTCAAATCCACTTCAAACCTGAACTGCTCCATGAAAAATAGCGAGTTTGAAAATTTTGTGAAAAATTTCCAAATTGCTGCTGAACTTTGAAGCCCTCTGGTGTCTTCCAAAAGTAAAAACTCATAAATTTTACGATGCAAACATAAAGTGGACATATTGTATATGTGAACCCAAAAAAAAAATATTTTGAATATCCATTTTCCTTACAAGCAGAGAGCTTCAAAGTTAGAAAAATGCAAAATTTTCATTTTTTTCATCAAATTTTGGGATTTTTCACCAAGAAAGGATGCAAGTTACCATAAAATTTTACCACTAAGTTAAAGTAGAATATGTCACGAAAAAACAATCTCGGAATCAGAATGATAACTAAAAGCATCCCAGAGTTATTAATGTTTAAAGTGACAGTGGTCAGAATTGCAAAAAACGCTCCGGTCCTTAAGGTATAAAATGGCCTGGTCCTTAAGGGGTTAAAGTGGATTTGAGGGGCCTTTCTGTGAGAAATACCCCATAAATGACCTCATTATAGAAACTACACCCCTCAAAGTATTCAAAATGACATTCAGAAAGTTTGTTAACCCTTTAGGTGTTTCACAAGAATAGCAGCAATGTGGAGGAGAAAAATCTAAATCTGCATTTTTTACACTAACATGTTCTTGTAGCCCCATTTTTTTTCATTTTTAAAAGAGGTAAATGGAGAAAATCCCCCCCAAATTTGTAGCCCAATTTATCTCAAATATGGAAATACCTCATATGTTGACATAAAGTGCTCTGCGGGCTCACAACATGGCTCAAGAGGGAAAGAGAAACTGTGGGATTTTTTTAAACAAATTTTGCCCCCATGGTGCCAGAACAGCAAAATAACCCCCACATGGCATACTATTTTGGAAACTAAACCCCTAAAGGAACGTAACAAGGCATATAGTGAGCCTTAACACTTCACAAGTGTTTGATGACTTTGCGTTGAAGTTGGACGTGAAAATGGAAAATTTGATTTTTAACACTAAAAGGATGGTGTTACCCTAAATTTATCTTTTCACAAGGGGTAATAGGTGAAAATCGACCCCAACATTTGAAGCCCAATTTATCCTGATTAAGAAAACGCCCCATATGTGGATGTTAAGTGCTCTGCTGGCGCACTACAATGCTTAGGAAAGAAGGAGCAAAATGTGGCTTTTTGAAAGAGAACTTTGCTGAAATGGTTTTTGGGGGGCATGTTGCATTTAGAAAGTCCCCAGGGTGCCAGCACAGCAAAAAAAACACCACATGGCATACTGTTTTGGAAACTACACCCCTCAAGGAATGTAACAAGGGGTATAGTGAGCCTTATCACCTCACAGGTATTTGACAACTTTGCGTTGAAGTTGGACGTGAAAATGGAAAATTTTATTTTTAACACTAAAAGGATGGTGTTCCTCCAATGTTTTCTTTTTCACAAGGGGTAATAGGAGAAAATGGACCCCAAAATTTTAAGCCCAATTTCTCCCGATAACAAAACGCCCCATATGTGGATGTTGAGTGCTCTGCTGGCGCACTACAGGTCTCAGAACAGAAGGAGCGCCATTGGACTTTTGGAGAGAGAATTTTGCTGAAATTGAAGTTGGGGGCTATGTACTTTTACAAACCTCCCATAGTGCCAGAACAGCAGAAATCTCCCACATGTGACACCATTTTGGAAACTACACCCCTCACAGAATTTAATAAGGGGTGCAGTGAGCATTTACACCCTACTGGAGTTTGACAGATCTTTGGAACAGTGGGCTGTGCAAAAGAAAAATAAAATTTTTCATTTTCACAGACCACTGTTCATAAAATCTGTCAGACACCTGTGGGGTGTACATGCTCACAGCACCCCTTATTAAATTCCTTGAGGTGTTTAGTTTCCAAAATGAGCTCACATGTGGGGGGGGTCCACTGTTCTGGCACCACGTACGCTTTGTAAACACACATGGCCTTCAATTCCAGACACATTCTCTCTCCAAAAGCCCTTCTCTTCTGAGCATTGTAGTTCGCCTGCAAAGCACTTTACATCCACATATGGTGCATTTCCATAGTCAGTAGAAATGGGGTTACAAACCTCTAGCTGTTGCAAAACTACAACTCCCAGCATGCCCTTTGGCTGTCTGTGCATGCTGGGGGTTGTAGTTATGCAACAGCTGGAGACACACTGGCAAAACACAAAGTTTGTTACTTAATTCAGTGTTTCCCAACCTGTGTGCCTCCAGCTGTTGCAAAAATACAACTCCCAGCATGCATGGTCTGTCAGTGCATGCCGGGAGTTATAGTTTTGCAACAGCTGGAGGCACACAGGTTGGGAAACACTGAGTTAGGAAACAGACAGTTTCCCAACCAGTGTGCCTCCAGTTGTTGCAAAACTACAGCTCCCAGTATGCCCAGACAGCCAAATGGCATGTTGGGAGTTGTAGTTATGCAACAACTGGAGGAGAACAGTTTGGAGACAACTGTGTAGTAGTGTTCAAACTGTAGCCTTCCAGATGTTGCAAAACTACAACTCCAAGCATGCTCAGACTGCCCAGGCATGCTGGGAAGTGTAGTCCGGCAACATCTGAAGGGCCAGATGTTGCCGAACTACAACTCCCAGCATGCCTGGGCATTCTTTGAGTTGTAGTTTTGCCACATTTGGAACGCTACAGTTTGGACACCACTGTTTCGTGGTCTCCAAACTGTGTTCTTCCAGATGTTGCAAAACTACAATTCCCAGCATGCTGAGACTGTCCAGGCATGCTGGGAGTTGTAGTTCAGCAACATTTGAAGGGCCAGATGTTACAGAACTACAACCGACGTAACTGACCAATGGCAGGGGATAGGAGGAGGTGGCACCACTGCCACCTCGCTCCTATCCATTAGGATGATCGGGGATGTCTCGGACATCTCCAATCATCCCTATTTTCTGGGCTATTGGTTCACAAGACACCCGATAAGCCTGGAATCGCCGCAAATCGCCGATCTGAATTGATCAGGTCTCCCCCAGGCTTTGTCACGGGATGCCTGCTGAATGATTTCAGCAGACATCCCGGTCCAGTCCCCAACCGGCTAGCGGCGGGGAACAAAATTCCCACGGGCATACCCATACCCCCTCAGTTCTTAAGGACTCTAAAACGGTGGCGTATGGGTATACCCTCAGTCCTTAAGGGGTTAAATTATGTTGTGTGAAGTTCTAACCTCTGGGACTATACACACCCCTCCATCTCAATTTAACCCCTTAAGGACCCAGCCAATTTTCAGTGTAGGACCCGGCCATTTTTTGCACATCTGACCACTTTCACTTTAAGCATTAATAACTCTGGAACGCTTTAACTTTTCATTCTGATTCCGAGATTGTTTTTTATGTCACATATTCTAATTTATGTTAGTGGTAAATTTTCACCGATACTTGAATAATTTCTTGGTGAAAAATTCCAGAATTTGATGAAAAAATGTAAAATTTTGCATTTTTCTAACTTTGAAGCTCTCTGTTTGAAAGGAAAACACACATTCCAAATAAATTATATTTTGATTCAGATATACAATAGGTCTACTTTATATTTTCATCATAAAGTTGACATGTTTTTACTTTTGGAAGACATCAGAGGGCTTCAAAGTTCAGCAGCAATCTTCCAATTTTTCACAAAATTTTCAAAATCGGAATTTTTCAGAAGCAGTTCAGTTTTGAAGTGGATTTGAAGGGCTTTCTTATAAAAAAAAAAATACCCCATAAATGACCCTATTATAAAAACTGCACCCCTCAAAGTATTCAAAATGACATTCAGAAAGTTTGTTAACCTTTTAGGTGTTTCACTGGAATAGCAGCAAAGTGAAGGAGAAAATTCTAAATCTTCATTTTTTACACTCGCATGTTCTTGTAGACCCAGTTTTTGGGGTAATAGGAGAAAAAGCCCCCCAAAATTTGTAACCCAATTTCTCTACAGTAAGGAAATACCTCATATGTGTATGTCAAGTGTTCGGCGGGCGATGTAGAGGGCTCAGAAGGGAGGGAGCGACATTGGGATTTTGGAGAGTGAATTTTGCTGAAATGGTTTTTGGGGGGCATGCCACATTTAGGAAGCCAGAACAGCAGAAAACCCCCACATGGCATACCATTTTGGAAACTACACCCCTCAAGGCACGTAACAAAGCCTTAACACCCCAGAGGTGTTTGACGACTTTTCGTTAAAGTCGGATGTGTAAATGAAAAAAAAATGTCACTAAAGTGCAGTTTTTTCCCCAAATTTACAATTTTTACAAAGGGTAATGGGAGAAAATGCCCCCAAAAATGTGTAACCCCATCTCTTCTGAGTATGGAAATACCCCATGTTAGGACGTAAAATGCTCTGTGGGCGAACTACAATGCTGAGAAGAGAAGGAGTCACATTTAGCTTTTGGAAAGCAAATTTTGCTGAAATGGTTTTTGGGGGCATGTCGCATTTAGGAAGCCCCTATGGTGACAGAACAGCAAAAAAAAAAAAAAAACACGGCATACTATTTTAAAAACTACATCCCTCAAGGAACGTAACAGTGAGCCTTAACACCTCACAGCTGTTTGACAACTTTTTGTTAAAGTTGGATGTGTAAATGAAGAAAAAAATTTTTTTCACTAAAATGCATTTTTCCCCCCAAATTTTACATTTTTACAAGGGGAAATAGGAGAAAATGACCCCAAAATTTGTAACCCCATTTCTTCTGAGTATGGAAATACCCAATGTGTGGACGTCAAGTGCTCTGCTGGCAAACTACAATGCTTAGAAGAGAAGGAGCGTCATTGAGCTTTTTGAAAGATAATTTGTTTGTAATGGAAGTCGGGGGCCATGTGTGTTTACAAAGTCCCCCGTGGTGCCAGAACAGTGGACCCCCCACATGTGACCCCATTTTGGAAACTACCCCACTAACAGAATTTAATAAGAGGTGAAGTGTGTATTTACACCCCACTGACGTTTGACAGATCTTTGGAACAGTGGGCTGTGCAAATGAAAAATTATATTTTTCATTTTCACGGATCACTGTTCCAAAAATCTGTCAGACACCTGTGGGGCGTAAATGCTCACTGGACCTCTTATTACATTCCATGAGGGGTGTAGTTTCCAAAATGGGGTCACATGTGGGGGGGTCCATTGTTCTGGCACTATGGGGGCTTTGTAAGGAAACGTGGCCTTCAATTCCGGACAGATTTTCTCTTCAAAATCCCAATGGCGCTCCTTCTCTTCTGAGCATTGTAGTTCGCCCGCAGAGCACTTTACATCCACTTATGGAGTATGTTCTTACTCAGAAGAAATGGGGTTACAAATTTTTGGGGGCTCTTTTCCTATTTTCCCTTGTGAAAATTAAAAATTTAGGGTAACACCAGCAACAACAAAAAAGTTGTTTTTTTTTCATTTTCCCATCTAACTTTAATGAAACCCTGTGGGTTGTTGAGGCTCACTATTCCCCTTGCTACGTTCCGTGAGGGGTGTAGTTTACAAAATGGGGTCACATGTGGGTATTTATTTTTTTGCGTTTATGTCAGAACCGCTGTAAAAGCAGCCACCCATGTGCAAATCCCCAATTTAGGCCTCAAATGTACATAGTGCACTCTCACTCTTTCGTTGGTACCCTGGAAGCAGGTAAACTCTCCATGTCAGAAGAGGGCCTTGATACATACGTTGGTACCTGTGCAGGAGGCAAACTCTCATTGCTCCGAGAGGGCCTAGGTACGGTCTTTGGTGCCCGCAATTTAGGCTTACTTGCTTGAACTTAAGCAGGACTTGACTCTCGACAATTTGTAGAAAATGAAGAACTTGGCTCTTTGCTGTACATAGAAGATGATGAACTTGACTCTTTGCTGTGCAGAGAAGATGATGAACTTGACTGTCGAAGCTCCTCCTCCTTGGGTGCGTTGGTGGAGGCTTTAGAAGCAGACCTTGTCGGCCTCAAGTTGAAGGGATCGGACTCCCAATCCGTTGATGGGAAATATTTGAAAGGAAGCTGTGTTGGGGCTGTTGATCTGGTGACCGCTGCAACCCATTCTCCACGAAGGCTCTGGACGGGGGGGTGTACTCCACAATTTCACCCACCTCCAAAGTGTAGAATTTTTTATGGAGATATGGCCTTTGCACTGCTCGCCGGTTTACGAGGATGGTCTGCCCAGTGTGGCAGTCAAGGAGTATCCCATAACCTCTGACCTTGTCGACCTTGGCCACAGTTGCTCTTCTTCTTTCTAATGGCTCCTCCCCTTCTCGGGGGTGATCCCATTTACGGATGTACAATGCCTCCATTTCTTTGGTATTTTCTTCATACCGCACTTTTTCTTCATAAGGCAAATGCACGTGCTTGGGAGCATAGAGTTCTTTGTATCGGGCCTTTAGCTTTTCCATCAATTCGGCCAGCTCGGCTTCTTGATGGGCCCTTTCCCTTTCTGCAATTGGGATTGGTGGGAGTGGCTTCCCAGATAAAGGTTGAAGTACTCTGTGCATGTATTCGATCAGCTCCGGCTCATCTCCGAACACCCATTGCGGTAATTTTGGTGAGCACGGTATGTGTATAGCAAAACATGTGTTACTGCAATCCTTTTCTGTGAGAAATACTTCATTTTCTATTATTGTAAATGATGGCATTGGAAACAAACTGAACATCAGCACTCGAATATTTCCAAAACACATCTTGTTCTCAGTAATGGTGGAGGTCTCAGAGCTCGGTCCCTCACCTACCACACTTTTATGACCTGTCCACCTGACAGGTCATATATCTAAAAACTACATAGTCAAGGGACCACCACACATACATAATGTACTTCTCGACATCAAATTCACTATTATGTATACCAGTGTTTCCCAACGAGGGTGCATACAGCTGTTGCAAAGCTACAACTGGAGGCACGCTCATTGGGAAAGACAGATGTACTCTTCCATTAACCCATGCCTATGCAAAGAAGCCCCGTTCTTCTAAAATACAATTTACAAAAATCATATCATTAGAGGAATTCCCAGCTCTCTTTTTTTTCATAGTGGCTCTAAATATTTTCCAATAATTGTGAGCGAGCGTGTGATTCATGGTTTGTATAAACACATCTGTAGCAGGGTAGCAGTACCAGCCTCAGGATGCCTGCTCCACTAAGTAATCATCACAGCTGCTGCTCTCCTGGCATACAACTCATTCACATTCCAGGGAGAATGTCTGACTTGTGAGTTACTTCTGAGCAAGAGGAACAGACGGAGGCGAATACATGGCTGAACAGCACAATGTTATCTGGTATCTCAGGAACACCGCTTTGTTTATTGCAACGTAGCAAAATCTGCTATTAATGGCTTATTGCAATTTACTACCACCAAGTGGCATTGCCCGTGACTTTTTCACTTTGTCAGCAGTCTCCAGCAGTGTCCGTGTAACATAGGTGCCAGGATAGGTCCACATTATTCCATTGAGCTGGATCCTATAAAAAAGTTTACTTGAGATATATATATATATATATATATATATATATATATATATATATATTTATTTATTTTTATTATTATTCTTTTTTTTAAACATGGGACCTTATATATAACGAATGCCACTAACTATATATGGGGAAAGAGAGAAAACTATGGGAGACAGAGATGTCGCTAATAGTGCCGTTATCCAAGGTATTAAAGGGATGCAGGGAACAGTGGGGTATGGGAACTGCTCACCTTATAGTGTTGCGCAAGCAGGCAAAACACTGCTTATCACTTGTAGGATTTTAATCCAATTACTGGGAGCAGTTTGCCATCGGAATCGTTAAGCAACGGTGCAGGAACATGCAGAGTAGGCGAGGATTAGGGTTTCCCACCAGGGATGCCCTTGTCCGTAAAAATCTGACTTCTGGCTTGGAGTGCTAACCCAGGCATGACAAGATGCAGGCTTTTTTTTTTTTTTTTTTTTTACACAAACAAGAAAACAAATGGATGCCGTGGACAACGCATTTCAAAGGGCTCCCCCTTCTTCATCAGGTCCAGGTCAGGTCCATGGACCTGATGAAGAAGGGGGAGCCCTTTGAAACGCGTTGTCCACTGCATCCATTTGTTTTCAAATTTGTGTGAAATAAAATTCACTAACAAGAAAGCCTGCATCTTGTCATGCCTGGGTTAGCACTCCAAGCCAGAAGTCAGATTTTTACGGACAAGGGCATCCCTGGCGGGAAAACCCTCATCCTCACCTACTCTGAATGCCACTAAATGGCATCTGTCATAGGTATATGGTGGATATATACATCAAGGACTTCACCGGTGAAAACTGCTAACACAATGTAATATAAGTAGTAAATGAATTTTTTTTTTTAAATAAGAACATAATAGAAGCGGTAACTGCATCACAGTTTTAAACCTAGCCATGCACCTCAGATAGGTATCCTTCTTGATCACCCCATACACAGTTGGCCCAGTAAAACTAGTGTGAATGGGGACTGGAGAAAGCTGCTGCCATAAATTTCTGGTGGTGGCATATCCCCCCAAGAACAAAAGAGTATTGAAACAAAAGTGCGAAGTCCTTCCTGTACAGAAAAACTGGGGTCATGTTGCAAGACTGTTTACAGTCCCATTTAGAGATGAGCGAACTTACAGTAAATTTGATTCGTCACGAACTTCTCAGCTCGGCAGTTGATGCCTTTTCCTGCATAAATTAGTTCAGCTTTCCGGTGCTCCCGTGGGCTAGAAAAGTGGATACAGTTCTAGGAGACTCTTTCCTAGGAATGTATCCACCTTTTCCAGCCCACCGGAGCACCGGAAAGCTGAACTAATTTATGCAGGAAAAGTCAGCAACCGCCGAGCTGAGAAGTTCGTGACGAATCGAATTTACTGTAAGTTCGCTCATCTCTAGTCCCATTGTTTTCAAAGGGATTCTGCATCATTCAAACTGCAGAATATTCTTGCAGAAACACAATATTTAGGACCTGCCAAAAGAATGAACATGTTGAGTCTTTTGGTGGAGTTCTGCCCAGACTACATTGTGCATAACTGCGTGGTCCTACTGCCGATGTATTTTGTTGGTACCCACTACAGACAAATTCTCTGCCAGGATTTAGTTCCTTGTCAGGAACTTCCAATGTATGAACTAAACAGCAGAATCCCACTGAAATCTATAGGGGACTGCAGCAAGAAATAATTTGCTGCCCGCACCCCACCTCCGGATATGCTGCTTCCTGGTTCTGGTGCTTTCCTCTTCCAGGTGCTGGGGTCAATACGTAATTTGCTGCTCAGCCTATCACAGGCTGCAGTGTGTCCTGCCTCAGCAAGTGATTGGCTGAGTGGCAAACTAATGTATTGGGTCCCAGAACCAGGAAGAGGCTGAGCCAAATCCATCAGGGTGCTGCTCAGCCAAACTGCTGATGACACAGTGATTGCCTGAGCGGCAAATGATGTATTGGTTTCCAGCACCCGGAAAAGAAAAGCACTAAAAACAGGGAGCAGTGTTCACCATACTGTATCAATAACATTATATATGAAAAGTTCTAACAATTCTCTGTGCGCTATTTTTGTTCACTTTTTCTTCAGACAAGAGGGTGTGTGATTTTTTAATTAGGGGGATTTTTTAAATAGCTTTAGTTTTTCAGGGCACTTGTATGAGTAATCATTCAATTTCTGGTACCGATCACTGCAATGCTCTTGCATTAAAGGGGTTATCCAGGAATAGAAAAACACAGCTAATTTCATTCAAAAACAGTTACAGGTCTGTCTCTGGATTGGGTGTGGTTTTACTTGGCTCTATTCACTTCAATGGAACTGAGCTGCAGAACCACACCCAACCTGGAGACAGAGGGTGAGCGTTTTTTTTAAAGAAAGTAGCTGTGTTTTTTCTATTCCTGGATAAATCTTTTAATCCGTTGTGTCAGTGATCTGCTATGGCAGACTGTAATAGCAGATCACTGATGGCAGCCATTGAGTATGTTTAAGGCTGTCATGACAAAAGATTGGCTCACAGTGAACTACTACAGGATTTATAACTGTTTAAAAGATTTGACAGCATCATCTAAATAGTAAAATAAGTGGCATTGAAGATTGCTTTTGCAGTCCCTAGTCATATTTCAAGCGCACCTGTCACATTGAACATGCAATTCAACCTATTGAATTTATCTCTGCTCATTCTGGGTTTAGGAGTCCAGTGGGTGGTTCTAATCAGTGATTGACAGATCTTTGCACAATTATACAAGGAAGACTGTTGATCACTGGTAAGACACCCAGTGGACTCATATGCCCGGATTTATATGAATAAAATACATGTTTTACTGAATCTTTTTGCACAAACATGTCTACGTAGAAAGGTCTGTCTGTGGCATGCGTATGGGGTAGTCAGAAGATTGCTACCTTTACTATATAACGTTGGTGTATACTATACTGTACTGGTATTTACTAGGTACACACTTATATACAGAAGTAGAGTACAGTCCTTATACAGTATATAGTGCCGTACATACACTGGATACAAAGGTCCAGCACACTCCACACCTATTATATATTATCCCCTTAAGGATGCAGAGCATCCAGGTACGCCCTCGTCCTCTGGTACTTAAATGAGCACTGTCAGATACAAAAACTTTTTATATGTTGTACATCTTGGCAAAATGTCAACCTTTCTAATATACCTCATAAGAATTTTTTCTTTTTATAAAAATCATGGCTTATAAAACCATGGCTTTGTCCAAGCTGAAGCACAGGCATGGACAAAGTCCAGTAAGTGAGGGTGGGCTAGCACTGATAGGACTGGAGAGAGCACAGAGGAGTCCTATAAGACAGGAGAGAGCACAGAGGAGTCCTATCAGACAGGAGAGAGCACAGAGGAGTCCTATCAGACAGGAGAGAGCACAGAGGAGTCCTATCAGACAGGAGAGAGCACAGAGGAGTCCTATCAGACAGGAGAGAGAACAAAGGAGTCCTATCAGACAGGAGAGATCACAGAGGAGTCCTATCAGACAGGAGAGATCACAGAGGAGTCCTATCAGACAGGAGAGAGCACAGAGGAGTCCTATCAGACAGGAGAGAGCACAGAGGAGTCCTATCAGACAGGAGAGAGCACAGAGGAGTCCTATCAGACAGGAGAGAGCACAGAGGAGTCCTATCAGACAGGAGAGAGCACAGAGGAGTACTATCAGACAGAAGAGAGCACAGAGGAGTGCTATCAGACAGGAGAGAGCACAGAGGAGTCCTATCAGACAGGAGAGAGCACAGGAGTCCTATCAGACAGGAGAGAGCACAGGAGTCCTATCAGACAGGAGAGAGCACAGAGGAGTCCTATCAGACAGGAGAGAGCACAGAGGAGTCCTATCAGACAGGAGAGAGCACAGAGGAGTCCTATCAGACAGGAGAGAGCACAGAGGAGTACTATCAGACAGGAGAGAGCACAGAGGAGTCCTATCAGACAGGAGAGAGCACAGGAGTCCTATCAGACAGGAGAGAGCACAGAGGAGTCCTATCAGACAGGAGAGAGCACAGAGGAGTGCTAGCCCACCCTCACTTACTGGACTTTGTCCATGCCTGTGCTTCAGCTTGGACAAAGGCATGATTATATAAGCCATGATTTCTATAAAGAGGAAATAAAATTTTCTGGGGGATGTTGCAGGCAGCAGAGCGTCTCCAGACTGTCACGTCTGTCACATGTGCTCAGTGTGAACCGGCTTTCATCTGTGAAGAGCACAGGGCAATTTGCCAATCTTGGTGTTCTCTGGCAAATGCCAAAAGTCCCTCACGGTGTTGGGCTGTAAGCACAACCCCGACCTGTGGACGTCGGGCCCTCATACCACCCTCATGGTGTCTGTTTCTGACCGTTTGAGTGGACAAATGCACATTTGTGGCCTGCTGGATGTCATTTTTTTAATGGTATACACTCTGCGGTAAAAGTGATGTTATATTTATTCTGTGGGTCAGTACGATTATGGCGATACCCATTTTATATCGCTTTCTATGTTCTTTTTCCTTTTCTGAGCAAAATTATTTTTCTGCCATTCATTTTCCAACAGCCGTAACTTTTTATTTTTCATCCAACACCATTGAGTAAGGGCTCATTTTTTGCGGGATGAGCTGTACTTTTTATTGGTATAATTTTTGTGTTACGTGCTACCTTTATAGTTTTATAGTACACGTCATTACGGATGTGGCAATACCAATCATGTATATGACTTGTGTTTTTGATCTTTTTTGGTGATAATACAGGGCTTTTTTGGGAAAGGGTCATTTTTTTATACTTCATACTTATATTGAAGAACTTTTTATTTTATTTTTTTACACTTTTTACAGGTTATACTATGGTGCAATACATTTGTACTGCAGCACAGTATGACCTGATGAGCTGCACACTGTACAGCCTCTGGCTGGATCTCACAGGCTTCCGTAGCAGGCATACATGAGGTCATGATCTGACCTCCTGCTGCCAAAGCAACCAACGGTGATCCGCGATCGCATCGCGGCGCCGCTGTTGGAGAACAGGGGGAGAGCGCTCCCCCTGTCAACACCATAGATGCCGTGATCAGGATTGATCACGGCATCTAGGGGGTTAATGCTGCTGGGACCGGCGCAATTGCGGCCCAGGCAGCTGTGGCGGGACTCCGGCTGTGATTAACCCGCGGCAGTGCAGGAGATCGCTATGACGTATTCATACGTCCAATTGCGCGAACGTGTCGGATGATTGGACGTATGAATACGTCCTATAGCGGGAAGGGATTAAAGGGGTATTCCAGGATCTTTTTTTATTTGATTATGCTACAGGGGCTGTATAGATAGTGTAGTTCATAATATAGTGTCTGTACCTGTGTGTGATGGTTTTCTCACTATTCTTCTGTGATTATCACCCCAATATTTATTTTTAACAGCATACAGCTTTACTTAAGTCTTGGGATTTCCCAGGTTGCAGTGCGTCGAGACCTGGCATGACTAGTCAGGTGATCAGAGGGAGTCTGTACTGTTTCAAGGGGTGTAGCGACCGCTGGGTGGGAGAGAGTTAATTTTGCAACAGCTGTGGGCACCCTGATTAGGAAACACAGGTGTATTGCATTGAAGGGATCACAGGTGTGTTTTAATGAGTGGGGTGGCTGATGTGCGGGAGGGAGAAAAGTGACCTCGTACTTACAAACTATGAAACTATGGGATGTGTAGTTTAGAGAACGAAATTAAACAGGAACTACCCAGTTCTGGCAGGTACATACTACTAAAATCACCTGAATAAACCATTTAAGGTCAAAATGTGCTGTGTCCCTAAGGGGTTTTATATATATATACACACACAGTGATCCCTCAACTTACAATGGCCTCAACATACAATAGTTTCAACATACATTTTCTGGACCATTGTAAGTTGAAACCAGACTCAACATACAATGACAATCTGGACAAAGACAGTCCAGATCTGTGAAACTTGTCAATGGCCGAGAGAACTGACCAATCAGAATGAGCAATTTACTGGTAAAACACCTGTATTACTGAAGCGTATGCACTGACTGGTGTCTGGTAGCGCCCCCTACAGTACAGAGAGGTATTTAATGTTCTGTACACTTTACCTGTACCAGGGTTACCTGCTCCTTTGGACACCAGCTAAGGGCGACTACATGTTAATTTTTTAGGACGCTGCGTGTACTGTACAGGACCCCGAAGAAGCTCCTGTCCTCTACATAGACCAGTGTTTCCCAAGCAGGGTGCCCCCAGCTGATGCAAAACTACAACTCCCAGCATGCCCAGACAGCCTTTGGCTGTCGGGGCATGCTGGGAGTTGTAGTTTTGCAACAGCTGGAGGCTCCCTGCTTGGGAAACACCGACATAGACAGTGATTACAGCTCCCAGCAGATCTTTCTTACTTTTATATGTAAGGACTTGCTTTATATATATTAGTTATCTACTTATTTTTCTTTAATTCTCACTTTTTCCTATTTTTGGATGACATTTTGGGGCTTTAGAACCAATTACCAGGTTTCCATAGAGTTCTGATCTCAACATACAATGGTCGTCCCAGAACCAATTAATATTGTAACTTGAGGGACCACTGTATATATATATATATATATATATATATATATATATATATATATATATATACATACACACACACAGCACAGTCTGTACCCTGTTTTGTGTTGCAGTGTCAAATCTCTATATGATGGGTATATACTGTGCAGTATATGGCACCGGGCGCTTCCCAAGCAACCCCACCTGCCAGCCCCGCCTTCAACCAAAACTTTTCAAGCCATTCAAACCAAAAATATGGCCGCGCTTCCCGAGGAGAATGACATCAACAGTGTGCTCCACTGCGCATGCTCGTTGTACACCGTCGGCCTCTTGGCGTCACACTTTCTAGTCCTGACCCGGAAGTGCTCGTCGGCTCTTCTCCCTTTTCCGGTGCTTAGGCGGCGTGCGATAGAAGGCCGTACAGCCATGAGCGTCCCGGCTTTTATTGATGTGTCCGAGGAGGATCAGGTGAGGAAACCCCTGGCTCCTAATGTTAGGGCTCTGAAGGGTGAGGCGGCAGGTGACACTGCTGTGCGGGCTCTAGTCTATACGGCAGTATCTAGGACTGTTACGGGCATATGCCATCACATAATACCGCAATTCAGTGTATGACCACAGTCCTAAAACATAGGATAGTGTTTCCAAACAGGGTGCCTCCAGCTGTTGCAAAACTACAACTCCCAGCGGCATGCTGGGAGTTTTATATAGATATACCTGGGCGTAATGCTGGGAGTTGTAATTTTGCAACAGCTGGAGGCCCCTTGGTTGGGAAACCCTACCATAGAGGTCAATACACAGCTAACCATAATGTTGCAGTGCTCAGCCTAACACTACTTTAAATTCAGTGATTGGGGAGGGGCTTAGTTCTTGCACCCACCCATCAGAACATCTGTCATGTCACTGGAATTTGTGTAACATCCAGATTGTGCTGCAGATCCCCCCCCCCCTGCCATATTGAAAATGGTGAAGTCCTTGGCGTTTCATGAGAATCCTGCCTGGATTTATCAATCTGTCTTAAACCGGAATGGTCTGATGTTGTCAATAAGAACCAATCAAAGCTCGGATTTCATATCCTCATGAGCTCTGCTGAAATGAAAGCAGAGTTGTGATTGGTTGTTACGGGCCAAACCAGACGGTGTGGATTTAAAAAAATCTTGGCCCGAGTTTTTAATATCTCCTGATAACTTAGGGGGCCCTGAGTCTTTTCACTTTATTAATGAAGCGCCTTGTTTTTGAGAAATTAGGGTTTTTCTGATATTTCATTATAATTTCTGTGATGTTACAGTGAGGGGCGTGATTTACATACAGGGTGTGCTGTACACTGGGGGGGCTTGTAGGAAGCTGTGGTAGAAGGATCTTGTGAGATGTACGTTCTCAATAAATCCAACAAGGGGGTGAGGGGGTTAACAATACATGGCTCTTTGTATACGTCAACTGGTGTCCAGCTATGTACAACAGTGGTCTTCACACTGTGGCCCTCCAGATGTTGCAAAACTACAACTCCCAGCATGCCCGGACAGCCGTTGGCTGTCCGGGCATGCTGGGAGTTGTAGTTTTGCAACAGCTGGAGGGCCACAGTTTGAAGATCGCTGACATACAACATACACAGCTCTGCTCTGGCAGTTCAACATATGCAGCTCTGCGAACAGATTATACTACTGCCTATTGACTTCAGTGGGCAGCAATTTAATCTGTATGGATTTTCCACAGCGGACAATCTGCGAGTGTAATTTTTCAGCTGTGGGCAACCTCAGTTATTGTGCATTCACACCACGTTTTATTACATACGGGGACCGGATCCTGCTCTGAAATGGGGAAACTGGGCGCTCCCGTATCCCAGCTGGACCCGGCCCCAATCTCAGTAGTTTGAATGAGGCGACCTGAGTCAGCTCACCGAAAACCGTGGTATGCTACGGTTTTAGGTCCGGTCACCAGATATTAGGGCTGGGCGGTATGGCCAAATATGTGTATCGCGGTATTTTTGTAACTTACGGCGGTTCCACGGTATATAACGGTATTCCCATCCCCCCCAAAAAAAAATTTTTATTAGCCCAGCGCTGCGCTGTCCCAATCGGGGTACTACTCGCGTCACCCGCAAGCACTGCCGGCGCTGACACTCTATACCAGTGGTCTTCAACCTCCAGATGTTGCAAAACTACAACTCCCAGCATGCCCGGACAGCCAAGGTAGTTGTAGTTTTGCAACATCTGGAGGTCCGCAGGTTGAAGACCACTGCTCTATACTGTATCCCTATGCCCGGGCTGCAAAAGGTAAACAAAAATAAACTTTAAAGCATGTTCCTACGTCGGCCTTACGCTCTTCCTGGGGACGTGAATGTCGGACAGCCGTCAGCCTATCACCGGCCGCAGCGATGTTCCGCCTCGGACGGTGATAGGTTGAGCCCACTGTCATGTAAGAAGCCGGCCGGTGATAGGCCACTGTCATGGAACATCGCTGCGGCCGGTGATAGGCTGACGGCTTTCTGACGATCCATTCCCTAGGAAGCAGGTCCGGACCGACGGGGAAGATGAGTTAGTTTACCTTTTGCAGCCTGGGGATAGGGATACAGTATAGAGCAGTGGTCTTCAACCTGCGGACCTCCAGATGTTGCAAAACTACAACTACCTTGGCTGTCTGGGCATGCTGGGAGTTGTAGTTTTGCAACATCTGGAGGTTCAAGACCACTGGTATAGTGTCAGTGCCAGACGACCACAACAAACAGGAGGACGAGGAGGGCAGCGCTTGCGGGTGACATATGTGAGTATTTACCCCGATGGGGACAGCGCAGCGCTAGGCTAATAATTCATTGGGGGGCAGAACAGCGCTCGCAGGCCACATATGATTAGCTCCCCGATGTGGGGACAGCGCAGCGCTGGGTTGACAATTCATTCCCAAGGGGGAGGGGCCAAACCGGTATTGCGGTATGGGTTAAAATTCATATTGTGCAGCACAAAAATTTCGGTATGAACCGGTATACCGCCCAGCCCTACCAGATACAGGCAACAATGAGCCGACCGGAATCACAATCTGACTCCGGTCAGCTCAATCAAATGAATTAGATGGGGCCAGGTCTGGCTTGTATACGGGAGCGCCCAGTTTTCCCATCTCCCAGCAGGATCCAGTCCCTGTATGTAATACACGTGGTGTGAACCCAGCCTTACAGTTAGTTACACGCAGACATACCCTTACAGCTTCCCATGAGATGCCAATGCAGAGCTGTATATGTTGTACACATCTGGGCACCTCTGTGAGTATATACAAAGAGCCATGTACTTTTACCCCAATCATCACCTACACTTGGAGAATCTCGGACATGACACAAGATCCTGCTGCCAGAGCCTCCTACACTCTCCTGTTTAGTGTCCCCTGTATGGAAATGAAGCCCCTCCATATAACATCGCACACAGTATTTTAATGAAGTGCTCGTCCCCCTTATGGATTCCCCGAAATATTGTAGGGGCAGAAAAAACTGATTTCTTGAGAATATGGGGGGGGGGGGGGGGGTTGTATTAGTAAATTGGAGACACTGCTAGACTTCCCTAAGGTAACGAGATATTTCACACTCGGTCTTATACACCATCTTTTCTACTGTGTAGAATATTGCAGTGTCAGCCACAGCCGCCTGCTCTGCCTCCAGGGCTGCTCTTTGGTGATAAGGTTTTGTGGTCTCCTTTAAATAAATATACATCTTCCTTCCAGGCTGCAGAGCTTCGTGCATATTTGAAATCTAAAGGTGCAGAAATCTCCGAGGAAAACTCCGAGGGGGGTCTACACATAGACTTGGCCCAAATCATTGAGGCTTGTGACGTCTGCCTAAAGGAGGATGATAAAGGTAGGATGACCATCGTCACATGGAAGGTGTTGGATGGTGGATATGCCTTCTTGTGTGTCATCTAAGGATGTTTCTCCTCCACAGATGTTGAGAGTGTTATGAACAGTGTCGTATCGCTGCTGCTGATATTGGAGCCAGAAAAGCAGGAATCTCTTATTGAAAGCCTATGTGAAAAACTTGTCAAATTTCGGGAAGGCGAACGTCCATCATTAAGGCTGCAACTGTGAGTAATCCCTTTCCTGTGTTGTCTACGGCAAAGGCTAGATGCAAATGCAGACTTCTCAAGGGTCACCTCATCCAAGGGGTTTACGCTAAATTGTTCATCCGCTGCTGGTCTTATATGAGCTGTCACAAGGGCAATGATCAATGTGAACCAGTTTGATCATTCTTGAATGTCCTTTCATTACATTTACTAATGAGGATTTAGCATCTGGTCATGGGAACCACACGTGTAGTGACCCCCATTCAAAGCATCATAGATCCCTGTCATACTTTCAGTTTGGGTCTCTACATCTGCGGTCAGGGCAGGATTTGACCATATAATGCTACGTTGCTTGGGCTAAATTCACACTTTGTTTGCAGTGTCTGCTTACTTAAAGGGTAGCTCCCACCATCATGATTTTTTTTTTCTGTCCCTGCCTATTGCCCTTCTATCCCTAACACCCTCCCTGCCTTTATTTTTTTTACTATTTTTAAAATGGCATTTAGTCTGCCTGGTAGTGTGCTCACTACCAGGCAGACTTCCCCAGCAGGCACCACGTCACTGATGCCTGCTGGGGGGGGACTTCCGCCCTTAGTTCTCCCAACAGGGTGCCTCCAGCTGTTTCACCACTACAACTCCCAGCATGCCCTGACATCTATTGGCTGTCAGGGCATGCTGGGAGTTGTAGTGGTAAAACAACTGGAGGCACCCAGGACAGGAGTTTCATGGGGGAAGGAGTTAGCCAGGAGCCGATGCGGGAGGGACGGATGCGGGAGAGACTCTTCCTGCCGCTCGGTAAGTAAACCCAAACAACCCCCATCTCCCCCCCCCCCCCCCCCCCCCCCGTACCTTGCAGCAGCGCCCCCCATCCTCCCCCGTACCTTGCAGCAGCGCCCCCCATCCCGCTCATACCTTGCAGCAGCGCCCCCCATCCCGCTCGTACCTTGCAGCAGCGCCCCCCCATCCCCCCGCACCTTGCAGCAGCGCCCCCCATCCCCCCGCACCTTGCAGCAGCGCCCCCCATCCCCCCGCACCTTGCAGCAGCGCCCCCCATCCCCCCGCACCTTGCAGCAGCGCCCCTCATCCCCCCCGTACCTTAGAGCAGAACTCCCCCGCACCTTGCTGTAGCAGCCAACCCCCCCGCGCCGCCCGCACCTTGCAGCAGGGCCGTCAGCCGATGCGGAGCCCTGGCTGTTACTGCGCCTGCGCAAAATTTCGACTGATGCCCTGCCGGAATCAGTCGGAATTTTGCTGTGACGTCACTCTGCACTGCATTCGGCCACTAGGAGGGCGCCCCCTAGTGGCCGAATTTCAAATTGCTTTTAAAATGTTTTAAAAGCATTTTTTTTAATAAAAGTATATTAGAGATATGTTGTAGTACTTGAGTACTACAACATATCAAAAATTATTTTTCATGACAGTGCCCATTTAAATGTAAAACACACTAGTTTTTGTTGTTGTTTTTTTCCCCAAGTTATTTTGGTGCATAGTGTCTCAGACATGTCTCAGACAGTGTGCACCAGTAAAATCCAACTAATCCAACATTGCCGAAAAAGGGGCGTAGTCTGTCAAAGGGGCGTGGTTTCACAACCCGACTTATTTACTATTGAATTCACATAAAATCCTGTGAATAAATGGCTGGAAATTTCCACCTAAAAATAGCTGGTCAGAAAATGTTCCCGACTTGTAAATCTGTGATCCCCATAGTAAATTGAGTGGAATCCTGCAAGTCTGAAACAACATTTCACACTAATAAAATCCCAACAATCTTGAGGCCCAAAAGGTTTAATGTGAGGAAGACAAGTCCTCCAGACATATACCTCTAGCGTAAACTGCAACCACAGTGTGGTTGGTATAAGGGTGAAAACAATCTGGGGGGCCAAAAAACTGCAGCCAGATGTTAACTGGGAATCCATAGAGAGATAAATACCAAACCCACATTGTAAAAGATAAGGATAAAAAGAGGCGCGCTCCTAGTGTGATATCGTCGGTGGGCAAGCAATCAAGCGCATGTTAAAGGGGTATTCCAGGCAAAAACTTTTTTTTATATATATATCAACTGGCTCCGGAAAGTTAAACAGATTTGTAAATTACTTCTATTAAAAAATCTTAATCCTTCCAATAGTTATTAGCTTCTGAAGTTTTCTGTCTAACTGCTCAATGATGATGTCACGTCCCAGGAGCTGTGCATGATGGGAGAATATCCCTTGCATGATGGGAAAATATCCCCATAGGAGCTGGACAGCTCCCGGGACGTGAGTCATCAGAGAGCAGTTAGACAGAAAACAGCAGCTCAACTTCAGAAGCTAAAAACTATTGGAAGGATTAAGATTTTTTAATAGAAGTAATTTACAAATCTGTTTAACTTTCCGGAGCCAGTTGATATATATAAAAAAGTTTTTTGCCTGGAATACCCCTTTAACCCCTTAAGGACGCAGGACGTAAATGTACGTCCTGGTGAGGTGGTACTTAACGCACCAGGACGTACATTTACGTCCTAAGCATAACCGCGGGCATCGGAGCGATGCCCGTGTCATGCGCGGCTGATCCCGGCTGCTGATCGCAGCCAGGGACCCGCCGGCAATGGCCGACGCCCGCGATCTCGCGGGCGTCCGCCATTAACCCCTTAGGTGCCGGGATCAATACAGATCCCGGCATCTGCGGCAGTTCGCGATTTAAATGAACGATCGGATCGGCCGCAGCGCTGCTGCGGGGATCCGATCATTCATAACGCCGCACGGAGGTCCCCTCACCTTCCTCCGTGCGGCTCCCGGCGTCTCCTGCTCTGGTCTGTGATCCTATACATAGAACAGATCAGTATTAGCAATCATGGTATTGCTATGAATAGTCCCCTATGGGGACTATTCAAGGGTAAAAAAAAATGTAAAAGTAAAAAAAAAGTGAAAAATCCCCTCCCCCAATAAAAAAGTAAAACGTCCGTTTTTCCTATTTTACCCCCAAAAAGCGTAAAAAACATTTTTTATAGACCTATTTGGTATCGCCGCGTGCGTAAATGTCCGAACTATTAAAATAAAATGTTAATGATCCCGTACGGTGAACGGCGTGAACGAAAAAAATTTTAAAAAAGTCCAAAATTCCTACTTTTTTAATACATTTTATTTAAAAAAAAATTATAAAAAATGTATTAAGTTTTTTATATGCAAATGTGGTATCAAAAAAAAGTACAGATCATGGCGCAAAAAATGAGCCCCCATACCGCCACTTATACGGAAAAATAAAAAAGTTAGAGGTCATCAAAATAAAGGGATTATAAACGTACTAATTTGGTTAAAAAGTTTGTGATTTTTTTTAAGCGCAACAATAATATAAAAGTATGTAATAATGGGTATCATTTTAATCGTATTGACCCTCAGAATAAAGAACACACGTCATTTTTACCATAAATTGTACGGCGTGAAAACAAAACCTTCCAAAATTAGCAAAATTGCGTTTTTCGTTTTAATTTCCCCACAAAAATAGTGTTTTTTGGTTGCGCCATACATTTTATGATATAATGAGTGATGTCATTACAAAGGACAACTGGTCGCGCAAAAAACAAGCCCTCATACTAGTCTGTGGATGAAAATATAAGAGTTATGATTTTTAGAAGGCGAGGAGGAAAAAATGAAAACGTAAAAATTTAATTGTCTGAGTCCTTAAGGCCAAAATGGGCTGAGTCCTTAAGGGGTTAATGCACCTTACCGTTGTGTGTTGCGCTGAGGGCACAACACCTTTGTAGGCTTATCAGATCGCTTGGCGCCGGTTGTGGTCCGGATGGTAGATAACCAGATTGGTGGTGCAAGGTGGCTACCCCTACGTCCTTTACCGTGATTGGCAGGTCCGGTGAATTGCAGAAGTAAAAGAGATAAAAAAAATCGGACGAGGACGGCGCCTTCCTTCGGAAAGATTCAAAATCAAAACTAGCCCAGGTTTGGATTAAAACCATAAAAAGGTAGTTTATTTGGTGCAACTTAAAAAAGTTTCAAACCCGGGCAGGGTTCGAAACTTTTTAAGTTGCACCAAATAAACTACCTTTTTATGGTTTTTATCCAAACCTGGGCTAGTTTTGATTTTGAATCTTTCCGAAGGAAGGCGCCGTCCTTGTCCGATTTTTTTTTTTTTTTTTTTTATCGCTTTTACTTCTGAAACCCACATTGTATGTTTTTACCATTGGCGTTTTTAGACTGTGGCAATTTCTTTTTAGCATGCAATGGCTTTTTTTTTTTCTTTTTCCCCTCCCTTCCTCCTATAGATCTCTACAGGTGGGGAAAAGGCCCCCCCCCCCCCCCCCCTCCAATTCTTCAGTAGTGAATTCAACATTTAAATGGACACTGTCAGATACAAAGACTTTTGATATGTTGTAGAGCATGTATAACCAATAGGTTTTACAATTGCTTTCATATGAAAAATTTCAGTATTAAATACTGAAAAAGCCAGTCAAACAACTGCCCCCCCCCCCGCCTGCTTAGACACATACTAGTCCTGCTGTGTCCATGCGTCATCACCTATGTCATGGACACACTTCCTTGATTGACAGCTGTGAGTGCAGGGCTCACAGCTGGAGGAAAAATCCTCCCACTGTCATCTTGTGTCCTGCTACAAGCTGGGAGTTGTAGTTTTTCTAATGCTAGGGGAGATGTGAGCAGACCCCTGAGGGAGGGGGCGGAAACCTGCACAGTGAGGCCACGCCCCCTCCCTTTGAGAGGAATTCAGACTAGTGAGCCAAATTTAAAAGTGTAATAAAAAAAAAATAAAGGGGCTATATACATAAAAATTAGATGTACATGGTCAGGATTAGGTACTGAGTGATATATAAAAAAATAATTTGTTGGATCTGACGGGTACACTTTAAAGTCATGTTCAAATAAAGGGAATACAACACCAAATCAAAAAACACCTATACTAATATGTCCTCTTTCTGAAAATAAAGACACAAAAACTTTGAGGAGAAAATAGGATGGGGGCATTTTTTAAAGCCTAGCATTCACACCCAGATGACTGTTTAGGGAAGTGCAGATAGTCAACCGAATGGTAAAATACCCAAATAAATCAAACAACAAAACAAATAATAGCTCCAGAGGCTTAATTGCAGAGAAAAAAACCCTTTCAATAGGACAGCATGCAGTGTTTTCTATTAAAATAAAGGTACAAATATCAGTGTATTTGATATTGATTGTATTGATGTATTTGAGTGTATTTGATATTGATGCATGTTTAGCCAGCAAATGCTGCATTATTGTATCTTTTGTCTTATTACAAACATTTCTTCGATTCATTGCAGACTAAGCAATCTTTTCCATGGCATGGATAAGAGCACCCCAGTCAGGTACACAGTGTACTGTGCCCTCATAAAGGTAGCCGCCACCTGTGGAGGTATAGTGTACATTCCTACAGATCTTGACCAGGTCAGTGCCCTCCTTATCTGATAACATACATGATAAAATCATTTGTCAGTGCTGCATATTTCTTACTGTATTTTATATACTTTCAGGTTCGGAAATGGATCACTGACTGGAATATCAGCACAGAAAAGAAGCATGTTATGCTAAGGCTTCTCTATGAGGCACTTGTAGACTGCAAGAAGAGGTACTTAGTGTACTATGTGGGCATATTTTGGGATGGTGGCAAGGAGGCAGCTGTTTTATACTCTGTTAAATTTCTTCCTCCACTAAAAGAGGATCGGGGTCTCTTTGTTAAAATTGTATAGTAGCATCGATAGACAGAGGTGTGTGGGGGGGGTTTACTGGGCCAGCTAATCTCATACATTATGGTGATTGGCTCCCCCTCCAGGAGGTATAGGGCTTGCTAACCAATCTGATGGTCTAGCTACTTCATCAGATGGGTGGGGACAACATTATACAGTGTGCAGTACTAAGATTGGGGCCATACATACATGGCTGGGGTATATATTTAGCTTTCATTAAACAGGATTTCTTTCATGCTAGCTGGAGCTGTATACATGCCCCAGCCATTCAGTATTGTCGCACACTTTATAAAACTGTTCCTGCTCATCTGCTGGAGTAGCAGCAATTTTTCACTTTTTCCTCCTTGCCTTTTAATATTGATAACACTTTGAATTTTCCATCTATGCACTGTACTTTATGGATAAATGTTATCTCCTGTAGGTCCATAAGTATGTGGAGCCCATCTTTTGCAGCCTGACAGGGAGAGAAGCATGTGTCCAAGTGCTTCTCTCTTGTTCTAGCGATCGGTGGGTGTCAGTCTGAACACCCAGACCCTGACCGATCAAAACTTTTGACATGTCTGTGTCACAAGGTTTTGAAAGTTTACCTAAACATGTTAGAAGTTGTGATCTCTAGAATGAATGGACAGCACCTTTTTGTTTCTGCTCAACTTAGACTTTCATTGCATCCATACACCACACTCTCTGCTTCAGATAAAAAAACAAGCAGAATCAAAAGGGAACCGTGCTCAGTTAAAGGCTTCTGTCCCTTCATTCTAGAGTTGGTGGGGGGTCTCGGCAACACAACCCCATTGATTACAACTTCTGAAATGTTCTTTACACGTCAGAAGTGATCTCAAAGTTTAGGCTTACTTAAAAGTGACAGTGACACTTTAAAGGAGAACTCCAGAGTATAAAAATTGTCGCCCATACTGCCTGCAGTAAAAAAAAAATAAAGATGTACATACCTTCCTCCGTTCCCCGGGGCCTCCGGTAACCGGCTCCGGTATCCGCCGTGATCCTCTTCCTGGTTACCGGTGGTCGGAGAGTCTTACTGCGCTCAGCCAATCACCAGCCGCAGTGAAGTCCCGACTCGGCCGGCCATAGGCTGAGCGGCAGTATGACGTTTTCAGCCCCGGCAGCAGGTGCCGGTGTAGTTAAGAATTTTGTGTCCTAAAGCGTTCTCATACTGACGCTCATCCTATCGCCGGCCAAGTCGAACTTCGCTGCGGCTGGTGATTGGCTGAGCGCAGTATGATTCTCCGACCACCGGCAACTAGGAAGTGGATCGCGGCGGAGACGGTTACCGGAGGCCCCGGGGGAGCGGAGGAAGGTATGTAAATCTTAATTTTTTTACTGGCGGCTGTATGGGTGACAATTTTTATACTCTGGAGTTCTCCTTTTAAGAGCCTTGGCAGATCTAGCATATACGTCAATGCCATCTGAACCAGTGCCCAGTGATTTAAATGTAAAATTACTTTTTGGGGGCTTCCGTTTAGTCAGCAGTCAGCTTTGATCGCTGCATCTGAAGGGTTAATACAGAGCATCACCGCGATCAGTGATGTCCTGTATTAGCCGCGGGTCCCGGCCATTGATGGCCGCCGGGACTGCCGCGATATGACGTAAATGTACGTCCTTCGTCGTTAAGGGGTTAAAGGGGTACTCTGGGGAACTAAACCTATAGCCCATCTTTTCCCTCTCACCAAGCTATGTATTCATCTAAATATAATTCATTAGCTATATAGAGCAGTTTTCCTCTTTCAGCTGTCACTTACATGCAGGGAGTGAGAGAAAGACGTCATTTTCAGATCCATGTTGTCTCCTCAGTGAGAGCTAGTCCCATCTCTTCAAGACAACACCACGTGTTTTCTGTCTGGTCTAGAGCTCTGGCTTCACTGTCACACCTCCCCTCCTCTCCCTGTGCTCAATGAAGATTCTCAGTCTCCTCAGCCCTGCTTTTTTCCTGCATAAATCTAATCCCTGACTGCTGCCATTCAGAGTATAGCATGATTTATTGCTGTGGGAAAGGATAGTTTAAAAGAAAAGACATGTAGTGTGTGAGGCTGGCTGTTTACAACACAGCATGCACACAGATAGTGAAAGTAAAAGCAGTTGCCTGGCAGCCATTACACAGAGCTGCACTGACTTCTGGGAGTTGTAATTTGTGCTGCACACAAGGAAAAAAATATTTAGGAGATATCAGGGGCCAAAAGAGCTGCCAAAACCACATGGATAACTACAGGAGACACAGAACAGGTATTGTGGTGGCTTTGGGGCATTTTTATTTTTCTTAACTTCCCCTGAGTACCTTGTTAAGAATATTAAAGAAATCTAGGAGACACATTTCCCGTAAAGTGTATGTATGCCTTACAGTTGTTCTTGTAATCCGTATGGGTTCCAGTATTTTCTAGCAGTTATCACCTATGCATTGTTAATTTTTTTGGTTGGAAGAGCAATTGTGATTAGTGGGTTGACTGAAGAATTAATATTGAAAAAATGAGGAGTCACTGTTTAAGACACCTTGAAGGGCCCAACATGTCAATCTACTTTACAGGTGGCTTAATTGTCTAAAGGATGCAAAAATGAACACTGGTCATCTAGTCCTCCTGCTGGTAAGTTGAATCCTGGGGATATGTGTATACCCAGTGTTCTGCCAGCAGGAGTTACATATGATTTGGATGTGGGAGTCTTTCTGTCACCTCTTGTTTCTTCTCTTTACTGTAATGATTTAGATTCCTTTATCACTGCATGTGTGTAACAGAGTATTGTATGCACATGATCACTGACATAAACCTTGTCTTTACAGTGAGGAAGCTGCTAAAGTGATGGTGGAGTTATTGGGAAGTTACACAGATGACAATGCATCTCAGGCCCGTGTGGATGCACACAAGTAATATATTAACCTAATTCTTTTCTAGGCTTTAGGATGGGTGCATTGCTAAGTACTGCATGGTCTTAATATTATGTGGTAGGTTGGCTATGTACAATTTGAAGCCCTAAAACTAAGGGGAAAAGTTCTTAGAATGGAAAGAAGGGTGGCAATTGAACTTTTGAAGACACTAACGTGGATTCTAAAATTGCCATGTAACAGTAATGAACATATCTCCCTTGGTTACCTGCCATGTTACAGATGTTCATGTACAGAAGGAAACTCAGGATACCATTCTGCTAGCTGCTGACTTGTGACCCAGGATTGCCTACTACCTCTTTAGTTATTAACTTGTTTATTATTTAACTTTTTTGAGGGAGGAAAGATGTAAGTGTACTGTAGTTATATGCTTTTCTAACATAGGACTTATTTTTGTCTGACTTAGATGCATCGTGAGAGCATTGAAGGATCCCAAGACCTTTTTGCTTGATCACCTTCTTGCTTTAAAACCAGTGAAGTTTTTGGAAGGCGAGCTCATTCATGATGTAAGTAGCAATATGTTTCCTTAATGTATAATTGTGGCTTATCCAGAAAATCAGTAAAGGGTGCATGCCTGTTTAAAACCTAGCTTTATTGTGTTCATACAAAAATATATGTAAAACTCCCACAAACGCCAAAAAGAGGGTATGATAGAGCTAACATGAAAGCAAATGCTGGAAGGGACAATTGTCTTACCATAGGGTTGTGGTCAAGTGTTCAGTGAAGTTGGTACAATACAAGGAAAAGAAAAAAAAGGGAGGCAGAATAACAAAAACCCTGCTAATCCCTGTGTGTGTGGGTGACAGAATCTTCAAGGGAGTAGGTAGGTAGAAAACACAGGGCGGGGTGATTGTGAACGGAGTGAGTCTAATATATGATGCAAAACAGCACAGCAATTGCTAATCTAGAAAAGGGTAATTATAACTAGGGGATAAGTGTCTGATCACGGGGGGTCCAAACGCTGAGACCCCCACGATCTCCTGTACAGGGCCTCAGCTCTGCTCCTGTAATGATGTTACCCACCCATCACGGAAGATGGTCAAAACATACCCACTCCATTCATCTCCATGGGAGAGACAGAGACACAAAGTTGTCTCCACCTCTCCCATAGAGATGAATGGGGGGGGACAGGTTTAGACCAGCTTTCGTGCTGGGTACAACATGCACATTAGCAGAGCCTGGGCCCAGTGTGGGAGGGAATACATTTTTCCCGCAGCATATCTCCTTTAAGTTCACTCACCAAATTCTATTTACTGCTTGACTGTCTGATTTACTACCGGCTCTGGGTGGCAGCAATGGGGATCCCTTTTGCGCGCACACACACACAATTTATTTAGAAGTCATTACATACAACCGTCCTCTACCAAGTACATGTTGAGACAGGAAGACTACTGGATGTTACTACTGTAGTGGATGTATCATCTGTAAATACAGACAGGAAAATCCTCTGTTAGCAATGTACCCTGGCTTTGAATTAAAAGATCCTTCAAAAGGGAAAAAGCAATCACTACAGGAATACTTGGCAGCCTATCTACTATCCTCACCATCAATATGTTCATGCAAACATTCATACACTGGGGTGCAGTGGTTATAGTCTCTAGAAAACTACCAATACTGCTCCCAGCATACATCAGTAACCCCCAGAAATCCACATGGCAACCAATCAGATCGCTTCTTTCATTCTTATCAAGGCCTCTGAGAATTGAAAAAGGCAATCTGATTGGTTGCTATGGGCAACTAGTCAACTTTACCTCTCCACAGGTTTTGATAAATCTCCCCCATTGATTTATAATTGTCTTATGTTTCACATCAATTCACTTAGTCTTGTACCATCTTCATTTTACATTATTTTATTCATGTCAGTGCATTAAAATATTAATGGTTAGTTATATATGTGTTGTCTTCACTTGTTTGTGAAAATATATTAATCAAAATCTTGTTGTTTTTTGTTCAGCTCCTGACTATATTTGTCAGTGCTAAGCTTTCTTCGTACGTCAAGTTTTACCAGAATAACAAAGACTTTATTGATTCACTGGGTAAGTGATTCCATGACCTGTGAAGTAATGGTAGATAAGGCTGAGTGCCTGGACTGCAAAGATCCAATTAAACTAGGGGAAAGTTTTAACAGATGCAGCTTATGTACAAAATTTTAGCATTTTTATAATATGTATTTTATAGAAGTACCTTAGTGCATTAAAGTAAATCTGTCATCCGTTTCACCTGCACTAACCTGGTACAGACAGGTAGTGTAGGTGACAATACTTGCCTGGTATGTAGCCATATAGCTAACCTGTATCTAGTCAAATAGACGTATAGTCCATTTAGTGCTGGGCGGTATACCGGTATGAACCTGATACCGTTTTTTTTCCTCCCACGGTATGGATTTTTGCCCATACCGCTATACCGGTCGGGCCCCTCCCCCACCCTCCGAGTCAATAAAAAAAACTAAACTTACCCGTAATGGGGGGTGGTCCGGGCCATCCATCCTTCCTGTAGTGTCCGGCGGCATTCCGGGTGGAGGGTGAACCGGTCCGGGCTGTCCTTCTCCAGGGGTCCTCTTCTCCACTCCGGGCAGGCTCTGGCCTAGTACGCTGCATAGACGCCGTGACGTCGGGTGCGTCGCTGCGCACAGGCGTCACTGCGCAGCGGTGTCTATGCAGCGTTACTAGGCCGGAGCCTGCCCAGAGTGGAGAAGAGGACCCCCGGAGAAGGACAGCCCGGACCGGTTCACCCTCCACCCAGAATGCCGCCGGACACTACAGGAAGGATGGATGGCCCGGACCACCCTCCCCGGACGGTCCCTGCAGCAACTGGGAAGGTGAGTCAGGGTTCTGGGATGGACAGGGGTCTGTAGAATATACTATACCTACAGTAGGCCCTCCAGCTGTTGCAAAACTACAACTCCCAGCATGCCCGGACAGCCAACGGCTGTCCGGGCATGCTGGGAGTAGTAGTTTTGCAACAGCTGGAGGCACCCCCAGTTGGGAAACACTGACCTATACTATACACTACTATATAGTCCAACATGCTGAGAGTTGTAGTCTTGCAACAACTGGAGGCTGTAGGGTTGTTTGTTACATCTATTTAAAAGGGTACTCCACTTGCCCCAGTGTTCAGATCATTTAGTTCCAAAAGCCCATTTAGTTCCGCTACGCCACCTCAATGCAAGTCTCAATGTAGAAAAATACTGTGATACTCATTTTTGGTCATATCGCCCAGCACTAAGTCCATTTGTAAAACATAGTATGGTTGAAAAAATACATACGTCCATCTAGTCCAACTAGGGAATTGAAGGGAAGGGTGTAAGGGAATAAAGGAAAGGGATGTAGTTTTATAATTCTGCATAAGCATTAATGTTATTTTGTTCTAGGAATGTATCTAACCCTGTTTTAAAGCTGTTAATTGTTCCTGCTGTGACCAGTTCCTGAGGTAGACCGTTCCATAAATTCACAGTCCTCACGGTAAAGAAGGCGTGTCGCCCCTTTAGACTAAACCTTTTCTTCTCCAGACGGAGGGAGTGCCCCCTCGTCCTTTGGGGGGGTTTAACCTGGAACAGTTTTTCTCCGTATTTTTTGTATGGGCCATTTATATACTTATATACGTTTATCATATCCCCCCTTAAACGTCTCTTCTCAAGACTAAACAATTGTAACTCCTTTTAATCGCTCCTCATAGCTAAGATGTTCCATGCCCCATATTAGTTTAGTCGCGCGTCTCTGCACCCTTTCCAACTCCGCAGTGTCCCTTTTATGAACAGGCGACCAAAACTGAACAGCATATTCCAGGTGAGGTCGTACCAATGCTTTATAAAGGGGGAGTATTATGTCCCTGTCCCTTGAGTCCATGCCTCTTTTGATACATGACAATATCCTGCTGGCTTTGGAAGCAGCAGGCTGACATTGCATGCTATTCTGTAGTCTGTGATCTACAAGTACACCCAGATCCTTCTCTACCAGTGACTCTGCCAGTTTAATCCCCCCTAAGACATACGATGCATGCAGGTTATTAGTACCCAGATGCATAACTTTACATTTATCCACATTGAACCTCATTTGCTAAGTGGATGCCCAGACACTTAGTCTATCCAAGTCATCTTGTAACTTATGCACATCCTCTATAGACTGTACCGTGCTACAAAGCTTGGTGTCATCTGCAAAGATAGAAACAGAGCTGTTAATACCATCCTCTATATCATTGATAAATAAATTAAACAACAGCGGGCCCAGTACTGAACCTTGGGGTACACCACTAATAACAAATTATTATTAGAGTACGAATTATTGACCACCACTCTCTGGGTACGATCCATGAGCCAGTGTTCAATCCAGTTACAAACTAAAGTTTCCAAGCCCAAGGACCTTAACTTACCTGTCAGACGTCTATGAGGGACAGTATCAAACGCTTTGGCAAAATCCAGAAACACTATATCCACAGCCATTCCTCTGTCAAGGCTTCTACTCACCTCTTCATAAAAGCAAATTAGATTGGTTTGACATCTTCTATCCTTAGTAAACCCATGCTGGCTATCACAATACCAGACACCAGAGAATCTCTAAATATCATGAACAGGGGTACAGATATTACTGAACTTACCTCTCTAAGAACTCTTGGGTGTAGTCCATCCGGCCCTGGACATTTGCTTACATTTACTTTACTCAACTTACCTTGTACCATCTCTACATTAAGCCAGTTCAATACATTATATGATGTGTTACCAGCACTGAATGGCCAATGTCAGCTCCTTTTTCTGACCCATCAGATTTGAATTTTTTGAAGGCTATTTTTTTGTTGTTTATTGCTTTTAACCTCATTTGTCAGCCATGTAGGATTTAGTTTTAATCGTTTATATTTGTTCCCCTTTGGTATATATTTAGCTGTATAGTTATTTAGAGTTGATTTAAAGATGTCCCATTTACCTTCTGTATCAGTATTTGAGAACACCTCCCCCCAGTCTATGTCCTGTAGTGCAGCTCTCAGCCCAGGGAAATTTGCCTTTTTAAAGTTATATGTTTTTGCCTTCCCCGTCTGTCTTTGTTTTCTACATTTTAAGTCAAAAGTAACTATATTGTGGTCGCTATTACCAAGGTTTTCCCGCACAGTTACATTACCAACCAGCTCTGCATTGTTGGAAATGATCAGATCCAACAAGGCATCACTTCTTGTTGGGTCCTCCACAAACTGGCCCATAAAATTATCCTGCAATAAATTTAGGAATTTTCTCCCCTTTGTAGTTTTAGCCAACCCCCGGCCCCAATCTATATCTGGATAGTTAAAATCTCCCATTATTACCACTGTACCTGCCCGGGCGGCCCTCTCTATTTGTTTATACAGCCGATCTTCTATCTCTTCAGTGATATTAGGGGGCCTTACATGCCAAAAAGCCTTCCTTTTTGACCCAGAGCTATAAATGCGCAAACTTGGAAAGGTTGAGTGTGCATGTTTAAGTAGGGCGCTCAATCCTCTTATCCCTCAAGAACATAAGTTTGAGGATCTTTAAGCCACACCTATACACATCCGATCACTGCTCTCCAGCTGTGGAAAAACTACAACTTCCAGGATGCATGATGGGAGTTGTAGTAATGGCCGAAGAGTCTCAAGATAAGGAGAATTGTATTAGATTTTTTTAAAGAAACCAGTAATCACTTTCATGCTGCCTGAACCACAAGTCATTGGGATAGTCCTTGGCAGTCCCGCATTTTATCTCCCCATACTCACACACGAAGAGAGAAATTAGTTAAGGCCATTGCGGCAGGGAGACACTACTGACTTGTAGTATAGGCAGCATGAAAGTATTGACAGCTTCCCTTTAAAGTGTCCTCCAATTATGATCTGACGTCAGGTATGGAAACTAAAGTGCTCACTGGGTGGTATGGAGAGAATTGTGGTTCCTGTTAAATTGCATTGACTGCAAACTATTGATATCCATAGACGATGGTGGGAACAGACAGGTGCCTCCACATTTTTTACTTCTTATGCAGCTTGGGTGATTAAGTGTCAAAAGACTTGTAAAGAAAACAGAAACTGTGGACTGGTGTATTGTACAACTTGGCGATCCTGTGTCACTGTTAATTTGTTTCATAGCATTCGCCTGTGTGATGGAATGTAATGTCAGCAGCTCTTTTATTTACAGACCAAGGAAGAAGGGAGTAGTCATTAACACTGGGACGCTCCCCCATCCATGTGTAATTGACTGTTTCAAAAGAGCACAGGTCCATCAGCTATTGTGCGCATTACAATTACATTTTCCATATTGAATCCCCCCCCCCCCTTTCCCCCGTCCATTCAGTCACTCCACTACCTTTCTGTGGAAAAGGGTCAGAGCCAATGCCAGACAAGGTAAATGATGCATTTCGGAATTAAAATGCTCTACAATTCTGACATGAGACTGGGAGCAACAATATACTGGCAATGATGGTCCGGTTATTCATGTAAGGGGAACTAGTTTATTTTATTTATTTTTTGTTCTTTTTACTTCTCTGCAAACAATGTATGTAAAAGCTTAGCAGGCTACTATATTCCTTACCTTTTAATAATGGTGTAAGCATAGTTAAACTATTAAATTGTGCCAGAAGTACATACTCTCTTGGTATATGTTTGTCTGATAGTAATCTGTAGGACTGTTACAGTGCATGTAGGAGAGAATCAACTTTTTATGTAGATAAATTGTAATATAAAAGGTTTAGCTATACTTTAAAGATACAAAAACCTTTTATATGTTGTGCATCTTGGCAAAACATTAACCTTTCTAATATACTTCATAAGAAAACTTTATTTCCTTTTTTTTAATTTTTTTTTATAGAAACCGTGGCTTATAAAATCATGGCTTATAACAAAATCATGGCTTTGTCCAAGCTGAAGCACAGGCAAGAAAAAAGTCCAGTAAGTGAGGGTGGGCTAGAACTTCTCTGTGCTCTCTCCTGTGTGAGAGGACTCCTCTGTGCTCTCTCCTGTCTGAGAGGACTCCTCTGTGCTCTCTCCTGTCTGAGAGGACTCCTCTGTGCTCTCTCCTGTCTGAGAGGACTCCTCTGTGCTCTCTCCTGTCTGAGAGGACTCCTCTGTGCTCTCTCCTGTATGAGAGGACTCCTCTGTGCTCTCTCCTGTCTGATAGGACTCCTCTGTGTTCTCTCCTGTCTGATAGGACTCCTCTGTGTTCTCTCCTGTCTGAGAGGACTCCTCTGTGCTCTCTCCTGTCTGAGAGGACTCCTCTGTGCTCTCTCCTGTCTGATAGGACTCCTCTGTGTTCTCTCCTGTCTGATAGGACTCCTCTGTGTTCTCTCCTGTCTGATAGGACTCCTCTGTGCTCTCTCCTGTCTGAGAGGACTCCTCTGTGCTCTCTCCTGTCTGAGAGGACTCCTCTGTGCTCTCTCCTGTATGAGAGGACTCCTCTGTGCTCTCTCCTGTCTGATAGGACTCCTCTGTGTTCTCTCCTGTCCGAGAGGACTCCTCTGTGCTCTCTCCTGTCCTATCAGTGCTAGCCCACCCTCACTTATGGGACTTTTGTTCATGCCTGTGATTCAGCTTGGACAAAGCCATGATTTTATAAGCCATGATTTCTATAAAAAGGAAATAACATTTTATTTTTAAGTATATTAGGTTGTTTTGCCAAGATGTACAACATATAAAAAGTTTTTGAATCTTTCAGTGCTCATTTAAATTATAAATAACCCTTTAGTGTCTTAAATATGTGGGGAATCTGTATTACTTTCATTAAAATATATTTACATATCTAAATAAAAATTTTATGTATATGTCCACGGCACAAATCAGTGTATAACAACCAAATTTCTGCTAAAGGTGAGCAGCAGCTCCACATGAGGATTCATTCTAGTGTAGTTCAAAGGGGCTAACCCTTGGTTTTGCCACATGGAATAAGAAGGATGACATTTTTGTACATGGCGTGTGTTTTATTAAAAAAAATTTTTGTAAAAAAAAAATCTTTTTGGAAATTTTCCATAGCATAGGGATTGGATTGCATTCGATTTAACATATAATGTGACATGGGAACGGACCCTAATGTTAGTTTCAGATGAGCAAAATTAAGACTGAAGTCTGGACCTGACCAGGGGTCTAACTCGCAGGATCATAGTGAGCTATTATGTTGTGAGTTTGGGTAAGGATAGAACTTGTGGCCATAATACGTGAAAATACATCCTTATTACGCTTGTCTGAAACTGGCCGCAGAGAGTGGTTTGCAACAAAGGTAGAAATCAAAATGTATATAAAAATAAAATAAAAACTACCACCTTGGTTCACAGCAGTTTCATTTTTTTTTTCAACCAATTGTACTTTGTAATGACATAACTCATTTTACATCTATGGTGAAACAACTATTTTTGTTTTCATTGGATTATTTGATCACTTTTTTTTCTGTTATATTTTTTTCTGGTATAGTAAGTGACCAAAAATCAACAATTCTGGATTTTGGTATGTTTTCTAAAGTGTAAACATGCAACAATACCACACATTTTATGTTTTTTGTTTTGCGTTATTTCATTTGAAAAATTGGTAAAGGGGGTGTTTTAATCTATTCATTTTATTTTATTTTTTGTCCCCATAGGGAACTATTTAATGCAATATTTCTTATTCATACACTGAACAATCCTATGGCATAAGCCCACATTGATCAGTGTAATCGGCGGTCAATTACCACAGGCTGCTGAGGCTGCCTGCAGTGTTGGAGCGTTGTTGGACGGGACAGAGCTAGTTAAGGCACTTCTGGCTGTCCTCTAAGTTGATTGGGACTCCGCAAATTTGGTCCCAGTCAGCTCCTTGCGCTAATTGCAATGGCTTTTTCCTTTTAGATGCCTTGACCAATTTTGGCTCACAAAAAAGGTTTTTCAATGTCTAGTAATAGTCGTAGGTCTTGGCTACTGATAGCTACTGGGACTCACCAGGTATGAGTGTGTGCTTTAAACAGGAGCAGGCAGAAGGTGTACATTTATGACCTTTGTCCTCAAGAGGCTAAATAGGCACTGTCAGATCCAAAAACATATGGTGATACTGATGAAAAGTAAAGACCTTTTGTAATATGGTTGTTTAAAATGTTTTGAATAACTAATCAAGAAAACTGATCCTGAAAAAGCCACCACTAGGGGTCCCCATACCTACTGGGACACTAACCAGTCCTGCAGCAGTGTCATGGACAAAGCTGCATGAGCAGAGACACCAATCACTTCCCACCATCACAAGCGACATGTCCCCTTCCCTTGAGAGGATTTCTAACACTGTGAGCTAATGAGGTATTTTTTATAATACATATGAGATAGAGGCATAAAAATTAGATATACAGTATGTGGTCAGAATTAGGTAACATATTTAAATTTTTTAATTTCTTTAGAATTTTGTCTTAAAGCAAATGGAGAACATTTTATATAAAATCTCTCACCTGCACAACTCTGCAAATTAAAATGAAATAGAAATAAAATGAAATAAAAATGTAAAATGAATAAAAACAAAAAGCAGCATGTTCAGCGCCCAAAAATAGGTTTTCCGTAAACATATATATAAGCTACATAGAAGCAGCACTACATTGAAAGCAGTGCTGGAGAACTGATGACATTGCAGAGCAGCGCAGCAGTTTCCATGCTAGCAGTGCATTACTGAGCATTGGATAAAGTTCATTGTTCTGGGAAGTTTATTTTAGATGGCATCTTGTGTGATTTGTTAGTTCTCTGGCAGGAATGTGCTGATTTTTTTGATTACTAATTAGAATTGAAGCATCACAATTTGTCATCCGCATCGCCCTCTCTTGTTCACCTAATGTGTCTGTGTAAGCTTCGGCCCTGTTTATACTTTACATAGCTAATCAGCCTTCATTTGTTAATTATGTTAATTTGTGCTAATTGATTCTTAGACTTTGGAGATGCTTGACCAGAGGCCTTTTGGTTGCTTAAATTCTTTCTGTCCCATAGGTTGTCTGCTCTCCTGCTGTAATTACTGTAATTAACACTTCATTAGTTTTGTAACATATGTAACACTATAAACCCTGTGAGTAATGCATCCCAATGCAGGGCATATCAACTAACACAAGCAAGTAGGTTTCAGGAAAGGAAAACAAATAGCAAGAAAGGTACAAAACAAGAATTTTCAATGCATTTTTAAGTACTTTGATCTGTCATATTGTATATAAATATATCCACTGATCTGCAGCTTGGGCATCACATCCAACTAAACATTGTAACTCTCTAGACTGGCACCCATCGTGTATACCGGTTCATACCGAATAGCGAAATTTTTGTGCTGCACGATATGAATTTTAACCCATACCGCAATACCATTTTGGCTCCTCCCCCTTGGGAATGAATGAATCAGCCCAGTGCTGCGCTGCCCCTACATCGGGAAACTAATCATATGTGACTTGCCAGCGCTGTTCTGCGCCCCCCCCCAATTATTAGCCCAGCGCTGTCCCCATCGGGGTAAATACTTGTCATCTGCAAGCGCTGCGCTCCTCTTCCTCCTGCTTGTTGCGGCCGCAGGCGCTGACACAGTATAAAGCAGTGGTCTACAACCTGCGGACCTCCAGATGTTGCAAAACTACAACTCTCAGCATGCCCGGACAGCCAACGGCTGTCCGGGCATGCTGGGAGTTGTAGTTTTGCAGCATCTGGTGGTCCGCAGGTTGAAGACCACTGCTCTATACTGTGCGGTATCCCTATGCCTGGGCTGCAAAAAATAAACAAAATAAACTTAAACTCACCCCCTGTTGGTCCGGTACCGGCCTCACCAGCTTCTTGGGGACGGGAACGTTGGACAGCCGTCAGCCTATCACCAGCCACAGCAATGTTCCGCCTCGGCTGGTGATAGGCTAAGTCCTCCTATCGGAACATACGTTTATTTTTTTTACCTTTTGCAGCCCGGGCATAGGGATACAGCACAGTATAGTGTGTCAGTGTCAGCGGCTGCAACGAACAGGAGGACAAGTAGGGCAGCGCTTGCGGGTGACGTGAGAATTTAGCCCGATGGGGGCAGCGCTGGGCTGATAATTAATTTTTTTGGGGGGGGGGGGGAGGAGGAGGAAATACAGTTATATACTGTGGAACCGCCAAAAATTACAAAAATACCATGATACACACATTTGGTCATACCGCCCAGTCCTACCATCGTGTATGGACCAAACTCAGCTGCCCAGCCTGCATCATACTCCCAAACATCCTGACCTAAATATACAGGGATGGCAGGTATATGCAGCTTAACTGGAGGTACTCTTTAAATGGGCACTGTCAGATTCAAGCACTCGGCCATGTGGTTTTCCCAGCTATATCTAGAGACCCTAACTGATCAAAACTTTAGACATGTCTCTGACACATCAAGTTTTTCCAAATCACAGATGAAGATGGATGTCAATGTGAATTATGTGAACAAAACAAGCCTCATATTATGATAAATATATAGAATAAATATACTATAAAAAACGATCCGTGTGTACAGAATTACGAAGTCTAATCCTTTATCTCTTCAGGTCTCTCACATGAGCAAAACATGGAAAAAATGCGTCTCCTTACGTTTATGGGAATGGCTGTGGAAAACAAGGAAATTTCCTTTGACACTATCCAGCAGGAGCTGCAACTTGGGGCGGATGATGTAGAAGCATTTGTAATCGATGGTAAGTTCCCTCTTTCTTTTTAATTTAGATTTTTGTATAGTCATATATGTCAAGTAAGGGACTGAGCTAACCTATAAGGGACTCTTCTGTCCTAGCTAGTAATCTATTGTGGAACTGTCCTGTCAGGATGTATGCAGATCAGCATAGAAATAGAAGTAAGGTTGGCTGGACATCTCCTTATTATGGGAGAATTGTGTTGAAGGGAGATTAGATACATAATACATTTGATGGGAGCATGCCACAATTTCTCTGTTCATACATTATCTGACAGTAAAGGCTGTATGATATTGGAGACAAAGGAGTTGCACTACAATCTGTTATGGAGCTGTCATACTTTTCGTGTGCATGAGCCCTACAGTGGCAGTTTTGGGTAGTTGCTGGCGATATTTACTGGGACGTGAGAAATTCACTAGGCTTGTCACATCTTCATGTCTTTTTGGCATGTACGGTAACTACTACAGTCACCCCTCGACCAACGATGGCCCCGACATAACAAAATTTCAACATGTGATGGCCTCTTAGAGGCCATCGCATGTTGAAGGCAGCATCAACATACGATGCTTTTGTATGTTGGGGCCATCGCATAAACTGCTATCCGGCAGTGCAGACTGCTTCAGCTGCCGCCGGATAGCCGTTTACGGTGCCCCGTGAGCTCCGGTGATGTCCCTTACCTGTCCTCGGGGCTCCGGCGCGTCCTCTTCAGGATCCCCTGCATCGTCGGCGCTCTCAATCCTCATCATCACGTCGCTGCGCACGCCGTCCCGTCATCCAATATCAGTGGCGACGTGATGGCGGCGACGGAGAGCGCGGATGCCGGGGAAGCAGAGGCCTTGCCAGAGCGGCGGGGACACCTCGGGGAGGCAACGACAGCGATGGACGGCGACATCCCGGGCAGCGGTGACTGTCCGGAGCGGCGGGGACACCTCGAGGACGCGGCGATGGACGGCGACATCCCGGGCAGCGGTGACGGTCCAAAGCGGTGGGGACACGTGAGTACAACTTCCTCTAACAGTGGTCTACAACCTGCGGACCTCCAGATGTTGCAAAACTACAAAACCCAGCATACCCGGACAGCCAACGGCTGTCCGGGCATGCTGGGTATTGTAGTTTTGCAACATCTGGAGGTCCGCAGGTTGTAGACCACTGTCCTATACTAAACATTGCACGGATCCCTCAACATGCAATGGTTTCAACAAACGATGGTCTGTTTGGAACGGATTACCATCGTATGTTGAGGGACCACTGTACTAGCAAGGATCCTTTTAAAAATATTTAGCTTATGAAAGGCCAATATATTGTTACTTTTTTTTTTTATTCTATTTTTTAACATTTGTCACCCTCATGTTTGTAATTGCAGCCGTGAAAACAAAGATGGTATACTGCAAAATTGACCAGACACAGAAGAAAGTTGTTGTGAGGTAAGGCAATCATTTCCTTGCCGCAATGTGCAATCTAGACCTTTTTTTTATTTTATTTATTTTTTTATTTTTAATTATTTCACATAATATATCTGTTTAATATTTGAGCCGTTTGCCATCATGTGCTTGTAGTTAAATGCTGCCTATTTATCATAATTTTATTAAAGCCCAGAGCTGAATGTGATTAGCTTATTTAATGAAAGTGTCCTATTTTCCAGCACATTTCACTTAATGACCGTGACAGTGGCCTGAATGCTAATAAGCTGCGCCGCTCTCTATAGTCGGCCTTGTAAAACGGGAATTGTACTTTGGAGCTGGCGGCTCAGAATAAAATGATTAATCTACAGCTTGAATAATTGCAAACGGATCTCGGCCAGATTGTAGAATTTATGTTTTTTATTTTTCTACAGTCACAGTACGCACAGAACCTTTGGGAAGCAGCAGTGGCAACAGTTGTACGATATTCTCAACTCCTGGAAGATTAACTTAAATAAAGTGAAGAACAGTCTCCACAGTATTTCTGATGCTTGAACACAAACGTGAGCAGCGTAACAGCTCTGGACTAAGACCTTTTCAGCTGTGCCTCATGTGGATGTTAAATCAAAGCGGGGTGTTATAAATTGGTCTTAAATAAAGCTGTTTCAGATCTGTACCCTTTTCTATATTGAAATGCAGCCAATGATGTTTTCATTGTGGTTTCTATTGTTTTATATCTACTGAACCTGGATGCAGCCTTCAGAATGAAAATATGAATTGTAAAAGAGAGACGTGACACTGTCGGAATTATTGCAGTCTGTCAGCGTCTGCCCCATTGTTTCACATTAACAATATTGTTGCATTCTGTTCTATGCCACCAATTGTGGATTTTTTTTTTTATCAACTGGTGTCAGAAAGTTAAACAGATTTGTAAATTACTTCTATTTAAAAATCTTAATCCTTCCAGTACTTATTAGCTGCTGAATACTACAGAGGAAATTATTTTCTTTTTTGTAACACAGAGCTCTCTGCTGACATCATGACCACAGTGCTCTCTGCTGACACCTCTGTCCATTTAAAGAACTGTCCAGAGTAGGAGAAAATCCTCATAGAAAACATATGCTGCTCTGGACAGTTCTAAAATGGACAGAGATGTCAGCAGAGAGCACTGTGTTCCAAAAAGAAAATAATTTTCTCTGTAGTATTCAACAGCTAATAAGTACTGGTAGGATTAAGATTTTTTTTAATAAGTAATTTACAAATCTGTTTAACTTTCCGGCACCAGTTAAGTTAAAAACATTTTATTTCCAGTTGAGTACCCCTTTAACACATCGGACACCTGCAATTGCCCTGTGGGAGGTCCGATGTGTGTCTGTGCACCCCTGCAGTACTTCAGATGCTGTGATCAGTATTGTTAAGGGTTAATGGTGGACATCAGCAATATCGCTGATAATATATAAAAAATAAATAAATAAAAAAAAATCCACCAGAGTACCCCTTTAATGGAAAAATAGGCATTGAATTCCTGCTATGTAATGTAGGTGATATTTTGGCTTAGGTATTTATCTAATTTTTTTTAAGGCAGTATCATAGATAAATGATGATAATCTTCTGTCTTTGTCAGGAAAGTTATTTTGTCTTTTCACACAGCTTTCCTGAAGTCCTGAATGTGTTTTTTCTCCTTCAGAAAAACAGCCACAAGTAAATCTGAACATTGTCTACTCCAGGCACTGTTCGTTCATATGCAATCCTAAATAAAAATATTTTGCTTTTCATATTTCTCTTTGAAATGTAGAATTTGAGAGATCAGATATTTCATATTATACTTCGTTTGGGAAATTACACATCACAACCAATACTGTGCTCCTGTTCTGCTTCTGAAATTCTCTTTGCGTGTAAAACCAATTTATAGTAATAGGAAGAAAATTGCAATATTTAAGGGATTATCTTAGTGCTGGGCGGTATGATCAAAAATGCATATCACGGTGTTTTTGGAAGTTATGGCGGTTCCACTGTATTTTACGGTATTCCACACTTGGGAACTAATCATGTGACCCACGGGGGCTGCTCCCTCTGTCCTCCTGTGAGCCGCTGGCACTTAAAATGAATGAGTTGCATGCCGCTGTGCTTATTCCGGTATATTCCATATTCCTGTGCCTGGGCTGCAAAATTAAACAAAATAAACTTTGACTCACCTTCCTACATTCACCTGTTGCTCCGGTTCACTGGCCGCAGCGATGTCCCGCCTCGGCCTGGGATAGGCTGAGCGCACTCATCTAAGGAGCCGGACCAGATGTCCTTTATTAATAATTTCAAGCGCCACGGCATGCAATTCTTTCATTTAAAACGCCAGCGGGTCACATATGATTAGTTCCCCGATGTGGGGGACAGCGCAGCGGCTGATAATTCATTGGGGGAGAAGCAGAGCAGCGCCTGCAGGTCATTTATGATTAGTTCCCCGATGTGGGGACAGCCGCTGCGGCTGATAATTCATTCATTTGAAGGGGGGGGAGAGGCCCGACCAGTATTGCGGTATAGGAAAAATTCATATAGTACAGAGAAAAAAAACTGTATTCGGTATATCGCCCAGCACCCAGTGCCCTATCAAAAAATTGGCGGGGATCTCAGCACTGAGACACTATAACCGATCAAAACTTTTGACATGTCTGTGTGATGTCAAAATAATTTTTTTTTTTTTTTTTTTTTAACACAGTAACTCATTAACCTCTTGAGAGGGACTGTTTTTCTGTTTTTGCACTTTCGTTTTTTTCCTCCTCTACCTTTTCAAAAAAAATCATAACCCTTTCAATTTTGCACCTACAGACTCATATGAGGGCTTTTTTTGCCACCAATTTTATCTTTTGTAAGGATGTTTAGAGGGCTACAGTTTGGAGATCACTGTGCAGTGGTCTCTAAACTGTGGCCCTCCAGATCTTGCAAAACTACAATTCCCAGCATGCCCACACAACAGTTTGCTGTCTGGGCATGCTGGGATTTGTAGTTTTGCAACATCTGGAGGGTCAGTCATTTGTCATCAGTCATTTGGCCCAAAAATCTTTGGCGAATCCAAAAAAAAAATCATTGTGCGACAAAATTGAAGAAAAACGCCATTTTGTAACTTGGGGCTTTTGTTTCTACACAGTGTATTTTTTCGGTAAAAATTACACCCCTTTTATTCTGTAGGTTTATATGATTAGAACGATACACTACTTTAGATAGGTTTGTCTTCTGGAAAAAATCATAACTACATGCACAAAAATTAATACGTTTAAAACTGTCTATCTGTCCTCCATAACCTTTTTATTTTCTGCATACGGGGATGTATTAGGGCTAATTTTTTTGATGATCTGAGGTTTTTATCTGTACCATTTTTGCGCTGATTGGACATTTTGATCGCTTTTTATTTATTTTTTATTGTATAAAAACTGACCAAAAATACGCTAGTTTGGCCTTTTGATTTTTTTTTACGTGTACGCCATTGACCGTGCGGTTTAATTAATATGTTTTATAGTTCCGACATTTACGCACATGGCGATACCATATGATTTATATTTTTATTTACACAGTTTATTTTTTTTTAAATGGGAAAAGGGGGGTGATTTCAACTTTTATGGAAGAGGTTAAATCATCTTTATTAACTTTTTTTTTTTTTGCAATGTTATAGCCCCCATAGGGGACAATATCATGCATTATGCTGATTGCCAGCACTAATCAATGCTATGCCATAGCATTGCATTGATCAGTGTTATCGGCGGTCGATTGCTCAAGCCTGGATCTCAGGCTTGGAGCGATCAGACGCTGAGGAGGAAGGTAGGGACCCTCCTCGAGTGTCCTCAGCTGATCGGCCCGACTGAGCTGCCAGGATGTATTTGTTTTTTTACATTTTAGATGTAGCGATAAACTGTGTGACCCCGTGTTATATCACAGGCGCAGGGCGTACAGGTTCGCCCTGTGTCCCCAAGAGGTTAAAGTGCATATATCCGTTGCAGGAAAGTGATTTGTTAACACTATTGCAGAAGAATTTTGACACCTGCCACGTTTTCTTAAGTGCAGCAAAAAGAACTGAAACTGCCTCATCAAACAAGGATCCAACATAAAATGACTTTAGTAAAGTGTCATACAGTAATAGACATGCTTACCAAGGATCTGTGCTTGTGTTGGTGGCAAATGGCTGTGTCCCTCATCACTCTGCTGGCTTGTTTTGGGGAACTGGCTACTTCTGGTTTCCTTGACCTCCCTCAGACTACAATCCCCAGTAATCACATCTGACAAGCCCCTCCATCACCATCTCACTGTTATTAACAAATATATATTTCTTTATTGGGACATTTAGGGAAGAAGAATGATGCGTGTTTACAGCATGCTGCCCCTGTGCTAAGCAATGCCACAGGCAGAGGATCAGACAGGGAATGAACAACAGGTACTATAACATCACTGTGCAATGGTCTCCTGTGGAATGAGGGGTTACACAACATTTCTGGGAAGGGGTGCTGTAGGAGGTAGGCAAGATGAGAGGACTGTGAGGGAAAACAATGCATTCTGGGAATTGTAGTACTGAGCAACTGCTTAACTAGAATAAGTTCTAGGATATCTTCCTATAACTAGTATCTACTGAAAAAATGAGCAAGTACACAAAAAAATACATATGTTTGCATATTTTTTTTCCTTTTTTTTTTTTTATTCAAACCAGTGGAACAAAGTACAGGATTATGGCATGTTGAAATACATTTTACGGTAGGCTCACATGGTATAAAATAGATGTTTAAATATACATGTATATTTTTTAGAATACAGCTCTATATAAAATGCATGGAATCAATATCACAGAAGTGCCATACACACTAAAGACGGCAGTAGACCCGACCCTCTGCAACAAATACATGACAGAGCACATGAGCATATCCGGAGGGGTAGTTGATAACCTTCAAGTGTACGGCCAACTTTAACTCCGGCAGCTGTTCCACACTTAGTTTTGGTATGAACAGAACTCAATAAGAACTTTTTTTTTTTTTGCTGCCATACTGCTTAATATGCAGAGCAAATTAAACAGAGTGGACCTGCTGAAACTACACTTTAATTACTTATCAGAAACTTTTGAGAAGTGGAGAACCAAGCATGAACAGATACATGTACAGACGTACCTAATGATTACAGTTTTAATGTGCTTTCCATTTATTCCCTGACTAGAGTGTCCTCATGCTTCCTTTTCCTTGACCCATTTAATGTGTTATTCAATAAGAACTTTTCAATTGCACTTATCTGACTCTGTATGCTACATATATCGTCGTCGTCGTCTTTGTTACTTCCAGTGACTTCCGTGTGTGTCGTGTGTGGCAGGTTGATAAGATGTGACTTTGTAGCATCAGTGACAACAGGACAAAAGTTTGGTTTTTCAAGCATATTTGACTACAAAAGAGAAGAATACAAAACAAGAAAAGATTGTTACTGTGGCAGACTAAGGCTCTTCTAACACCATATTTATGGTGCATATTTGCTGTATGCATTAAAGTAGACCTGTCAGATCCCACAATAGCCTGATGCTGCTGCAGGACTGGTTAATGTCCCAGTAGATGTGGTGACAACTAGTGGTGGGACTTTTAGGAGCAGTTTTCTATATTAAATATTCAAAATGTTTTAAATAACCACTTTACAAAAGGTCTTTATTTCTTATCAGTAAAAACATCTAAAAAGTTTTGGGGATCTGACTGCCCATTTAAGAAATCTGGTCCATACAATAAAAGGATCAATAGATCCTCATCAGCCAAGGGAGGCCTTTTGAATTATTTCTGTCCAATTTTCCACCAATTTGCTGGAGGGAACAGTGCAGACCTCTACTATTTTACAAAGCAGGGTTTGTGTTCTTTTTAACATGAGAAACTATATGACAGATGCCATAAAGAGGTTACTGTTAGAGAGTACCTCCACCAGTCATTGTAAAACACATTATGAGAAGAGCCTAACTGTGGTCATATCATTTGTCATTTTTGCAAAAATATTTACCAGAAAAAAATGTTATTTAACTGTACAAGAAAAGTATACCAATGTAAAATAATGCTGTTTTTATACATTGGTAAAGAAGGAAAAAGTCCAGCACAGGTGTCTTCCGATAAGAGCCTTTGTTCTTTATTTGAAGCCTGCAATATAAATAAAACAGATCGTGACGCGTTTCAGTCGTCCAACACAACCTTAGTCATACATGGCTTTTATCGGAAGACACCCATGGCCCATGCTGGACTTTTTCCTTCTTTACCTGCTTATTTACATGATGCTGGTAAAGGGGAACTCTGGTGTAAACAAGTAGAAAACAAATGTTTTCAAATCAACTGGTGCCTGAAAGATAAACAGATTTGTAAATTACGTCTATTAAAAAAATGTTTTATTCTTCCAGTGCTTGTAAGCTGCTGCTAGCCACAGTGCTCTGCAGAGAGCACTGTTGTCAAGCTGGAAAGAAATTTAAAAATGTATCTGTAGTATATCTGTAGTATACAGCAACTGATAAGTACAAGAAGGGTTAAGATTTTTAAATAGAAGTGATTTACAAATCTTAAATCAAGGAAGGGTGGAGCCAGCACTGTGTAAAATATACTTCTTTATTGTAATCCAAGTTAAAAGTCCATGGAAGGCAAGGAAAAAATGAGCACAAGGACAAAAGTACATGGTTTGAGCGACTCAGAAGTCCAACGCGTTTCAAGCCATTTGCCCCTTAGTCATGGCATTAGTAAGGGCCAAATGGCTTTCATTACCTCAAAAAATGCTTTCGATCAAAGCCACCGACGGTCAGATAGGCATGGCGCAAGGTACGTGATGCCCCGCCGACACGCCCACCCCCTGTATGTCAGTGCTGGGATCGCTGTGTGATTGACACACAGGTCCCAGCGCATGCGCCCTTCAGCTAATCTAATGTGCGTACCGTGCGCGCGTGTCATCCAGCTAGCACTGAGCAGGCGCACTGAGGAGAAAGACGGCGGTGGGAGCAAGCGCTCGCTGGGGGAGTGAGCGCTTGTTGGATGGCACGCACTTTAGATTAGCTAATGGGTGCATGCGCTGGGACCTGTGTGTCAATCACACAGCAGTCCCAGCCCTGACAAACGGGGTGGGTGGGGTATCGCGTACCTCGCACCGCGCCTATCTGACCATCAGTGGCTTTGATCAAAAGCATTTTTTGGGGTTATGAAAGCCTGCAAATATTAGGTAAAAACATTGCTATACCCACCACCTGCACACAGTACAAAGGCTGTGCGCAGGTTATTGCACCCTGATTTCATGACCGTTGCGCTTTAAGGGGTGAGCTGGTGTGGATTTCTCTATTCTATAATTGTGTTTATACATTTACAAAAGTTGCAGCACAAAAACCACAGCCTTTTGCTCTTTTACACTTAATTTTTGCATTGTCTGGCGGTTTACACCAAGGCATCTGACAAACATAAACTCTCATTAACCCCATCCCACTATAGAACATATGCATATGTCCTAGCACCCGACATGTTCCCACGCTGGGACGTATGCATACCTCCTAGCAATCTGCTGCACTGCCGTGGGCAGTGCAGGAGATCGGCGGTTGGACCCGGCAAAATTAACCCCATAGATGCTGTGATCAATCCTGATCGAGGGTCGCACAGAACATGAGCTTCTGTCTGCCTGCTATGGGAGCCTGTGTGATCCAGCCACAGGCTGGATTACACAGGCTGTACTGTGTGCAGCTGATCGGGTCATACTGGGCTGCAGTACCAATGTATTGCCTATATAAAATAAAAAGTTCTTCAATTAGAGTATGAAGTGTAAAAAAAATGCCCCTTTCCCAATAATAGCCATTTATTATCATCAAAAAAAGATCAAAAACACAAATCATATACATAATAAGTATTGCCACTTCCGTAATGACGTGTACTATAAAACTATAATGTAAATTATCTCCCACTGTGAATGCCGTAAAAAGAAAAAACGCAAAATTCGTCAATTTTGGTACAAATAGAGGAATAAAAAAGATCAAAAGGTAGCATGTATCGCAAAAATGATACCAATAAAAAGTACAGCTCGTCTCGCAAAAAAAAAAGCTGTTACTCAATGGCGTCGGAACAAAAAATAAAAAAAGTTACGGCTGTTGGAACATGAATGGCAGAAAAAGAATTTTGTTCAGAAAAAGAACATATAAAACTATATAAAATGGGTATAGCCATAATCGTACTGACCCACAGAATAAATATAACATCACTTTACCGCACAGTGTATACCATTAAAAAAAATTCAGTTTTTCACAATATTTTGGAGTTTTTCACAAAAAAATGCAAAACAAAAATGCACCACTTATATAAAGTACAATATGTCACGAAAAAACAATTTCAGAATCGCTCCACTCAGAAATAGTGTTCTAAGGTTATTACCATTTAAAGAGACCTAGTCAAGTTTAAAAAAATGAGCCTGATCATTAAGGTAAAAAAATGGGTCCATCCTTAAGGGGTTAAAAAAAAACATACTGCGCAGTATACATTTGCTCAATAATGCTTCATAGGTTTGTATTATTTTTAATCCAGCAAATAAACGTAAACCACCCAAATGGACAATCTTCTGCCCTCCATAAAAGAGATGGGGTATATGTACACAGTTGCCATACGTGTCTGGTGAGAAAAATACACTTTCTTACTCATACATTTTTTTCCCCTTTGGTGGCACTGTATTAACTGATGTGTGTTTCAATCATATTTATGTCTCCATTGTCAGAATGATGTCCATTTGTTAAAGGAAAAGTACATTTTATATAAATTTATATACCAATAAGAGTTAGATTAGATTTACCAGAAAAAAACTAAAACAAATTGAGAATCTTTATTTCTATAAGCACTAATAGTTGGAGATTAACATAAAATCACATTATTTGAGTGAGGACAGAGAACCTGGCTGCACATTGCTGCATTTAATGAACATGAGCCAACAAGGACACAAGCTGCAGATTATTACAAAAAAATCTGCACCAATGTATTGTGATTTGTGAGCACATTGAGTTTTTTTTGCTGCTTCAGATTTTACCCACTATTATAGGGTGAAATTATTATTTTTTTTTTTAAATCAACTGGTGCCAGAACGTTAACCCTCTTAAGGATTTAGCGTTTTTCCATTCTTGCACTTTCGTTTTTTCTTCCTTACCTTTTAAAAATCATAACCCTTTCAATTTTGTACCTAAAAATCCATATGATGGCTTATTTTTGGTGCCACCAATTCTACTTTATAATGATATCAGTGATTTTACCCAAAAATCTATGGCGAAACTAAAAAAAAATCATTGTGCGACAAAATTTAAGAAAAAAACACCATTTTGTTAATTTTGGGGGCTTCCATTTCTACACAGTACATTTTTCAGTAAAAATGACACCTTACCTTTATACTCTAGGTCCATCCATACGATTAAAATGATACCCTACTTATTTAGGTTTGATTTTGTCTCCCGGAAAAAAATCATCACTACGTGCATGAAAGGGAATACATTTAAAATAGTGACCCCTATAACTTTTTTATTTTTCCGCGTACGGGGCTGTATGAGGGCTAATTTTTTGCATCGTGATCTGAAGTTTTTGTCGGTATCATTTTTGTTTTGTTTGAATCGCTTTTTGAACATTTTTTATTCATTTTTAATGGTATAAAAAGTGACCAAAAATAGGCTATTTGGACTTTAAAATTTTATTACGCATACGCCATTGACCGTGCGGTTTAATTAGCGATATATTTTTATAGTTCGGACATTTACGCAAACGGCAATACCACATATGTTTATTTTTATTTACACAGTTTTTTTCACTTTTTGTTTGCAATGTTTTAGCCACCGTATGGGACTATAACATGCATTATACAGATTGCAGGCACTGATCAATGCATTGCCATAGCATAGCATTTATCAGTGTTATCACCACTTGACTGCTCCTGCCTGGATCTCAGGCACGGAGCATTCATTCGGCAATCGGACATGGAGGAGGCCGGTAAGGGACCCTCCTCATGCTTCCTAGCTGATCGGGACACCTCGGTGGTCCCGATCAACCCGACTGAGCTGCCGGGAAGCTTTCACTTTCACTTTAGACGCAGCAATCAACTATGATCGCCGCATCTAAAGAGTTAATGCCAGACATCTGCCTGAAGGGTGATGTCCGGCATTAGCCACGGGTCCTGGCTGCTGATAGCAGCCGGGACCATGCGGGTATGATGTCAGCTCAGCTCCTGAGCTCGCTTCATAACCCTGCCATGTCGAAGCGCCGTTTATAAACGGCGCTTTGCAGCATGGAGTTAAACAGATTTGTAAATTACTTCTATTTAAAGATCTTAACCCTTCCAGTACTTATCAGCTGCTGTATGCTCCACAGGAAGCTCTTTTCTTTTTTAATTTATTTACTGTCTGACCACTGTGCTCTCTGCTGACACCTCTGTCTGTCTTAGGAGATTTGCTCCTACTCTGGACAGTTCTTGACATGGACAGAGGTGTCCGCAGAGAGCACTGTGGTCAGACAGAAAAGAAAATAACTTCGTGGAGCATACAGCAACAGATAAGTACAGGAAGGGTTAATATTTTTAAATAGAAGTAATTTACAAATCTGTTTAATGTTCTGGCACCAGTTGAAAAAAATAGTTTTTCACCGGAGTACCCCTTTAAGTGCTCGGGCAATTCTGTGAGCAGGGCTTAAGTCAGCCTACAAAGTGTCTATATGGACCTGTAGGTACACATAGGAAAACATCTGGGTGTCACTTGTACTCTTATAAAAAAAAATTATTAAATAATTTTGTTGCATGTACATTTTTTTCAGAGAATTGTGATTGATTACATTGAAACCCAGTGATGCCCTTCTCTACTCAATACATTGTACAGTACTATGGTGGCCTAGTGATCGTACTTGAAAGTCTGAAGTTTCTAGCTGCTTGCAGAGATGTTCATAGTTGTAGGGTTAGATCAGGGGAAAGCAAACAGTGATGATTTGTAATTGACTTACTTTTTCAGAGGTGGTAGCCAGGATGGGAGCAGAGGAATGGTGTTCTGCATTCCATTCTGCACTGTGATCCTTGGGAACTGGAAGAAAAGTTGTGGACGACATGTCAGATATCTGCCTTAATTATTGAACCGGATGAATAATGATTTGAAAGGATATATGACAATAAACATTCCAGAATAAATCAAGGACTTTCAGTTGCACCAGCTGACATTTTTCCTTGTTTTTGACTAATCAGATTCAGGCCCCTTACACAAGGCAAAGTCATGTGCGCGGAAATAGTACAACTCACTCACAGTACAGCTCTGTGAGCTGCTGTACAGGATCTGTCGTGTGCCATATGAATTAAGCTATCCTTACGAAGAATCAATACTTCTAGGGGAGAAAACTCTCATAGGAAATAAAAATATGCATTATTTCATCCAGGAAATAAAAGGAAGCAATCCAAATTAACACACTCTTCGGCCCTCCATTAGGATATGGCATCTGACTAAGGCTTCTTTCACACTGCTGTTAGCACACGGCAGTGTGACGGTCCTCGGGGGATCCCAGAGAAATAGCGGGAGAAAAATTGCTGCGCCATTTTTTTTCTCCCCTAGTCCCGCTACAAAGTAACAATGCCCGGAGGACCCCCGTTATAGTAAATGAGATTCATTGGGACCCATTATTGCCCATTGTGCCCCTTCCTGATAAAAGCCATTAAAGGAGTACTCCGGCGCGCACTTTTTTTTATTTTATCCCGTCCTGCTGCAAAATAAAAGAAAACACACTTTCTCTTACCTGCCAACGAGCCCCCGGAGCTCCGGTACAGGCGTTCGGTCCCCGGGCTGTATTCTTCTTACTTCCTGTTAGCCCGGCACGTCACACGGAGCTTCAGCCTATCACTGGCTGAGGCGGGACATCGCTGCGGCCAGTCATAGGCTGAAGCTCCATGTGACGAGCCGGGCTAACAGGAAGTAAGAAGAATACAGCCCGGGGACCGAACACCTGTAACGGAGCTCCGGGGGCTCGTTGGCAGGTAAGAGAAAGTGTGTTTTCTTTTATTTTGCAGCCCGGACAGGATAAAATGAAAAAAGTGTGCACCGGTGTACTCCTTTAACCCCTTAAGGACCAAGGACGTACCGGTACGTCCTTGGTCCTGCTCTTCTGATATAACGCGGGGTTACACAGTAACCCCGCGTCATATCATGGCGGGCCCGGCGTCATAGTGAAGCCGGGACCCGCCTCTAATAGCGCGCAGCGCCGATCGCGGCGCCGCGCGCTATTAACCCTTTAGCCGCGCGCTCAAAGCTGAGCCGCGCGGCTAAAAGTGAAACCGAAAGTTGCCGGCTAGCTCAGTCGGGCTGTTCGGGATAGCCGCGGCTAATCGCGGCATCCCGAACAGCTGACAGGACAGCGGGAGGGCCCCTTCCTGCCTCCTCGCTGTCCGATCGCCGAATGACTGCTCAGTGCCTGAGATCCAGGCATGAGCAGTCATCCGGCAGAATCGTTGATCACTGGTTTCTTATGAGAAACCAGTGATCAGCATAGAAGATCAGTGTGTGCAGTGTTATAGGTCCCTATGGGACCTATAACACTGCAAAAAAAAAGTGAAAAAAAAAAGTGAATAAAGATCATTTAACTCCTCCCCTATTAAAAGTTTGAATCACCCCCCTTTTCCAATAAAAAAAAAAACACAGTGTAAATAAAAATAAAAATAAACATATGTGGTATCACCGCGTGCGGAAATGTCCGAATTATAAAAATATATCATTAATTAAACCGCTCGGTCAATGGCGTGCGCGCAAAAAAATTCCAAAGTCCAAAATAGTGCATTTTTGGTCACTTTTTATATCATTTAAAAATGAATAAAAAGTGATCAATAAGTCCTATCAATGCAAAAATGGTACCGTTAAAATCTTCAGATCACGGCGCAAAAAATGAGCCCTCATACCGCCCCATACACGGAAAAATAAAAAAGTTATAGGGGTCAGAAGATGACAATTTTAAACGTATTAATTTTCCTGCATGTAGTTATGATTTTTTCCAGAAGTCCGACAAAATCAAACCTATATAAGTAGGGTATCATTTTAATCGTATGGACCTACAGAGTACATATCAGGTGTCATTTTTACCGAAAAATGTACTACGTAGAAACGGAAGCCCCCAAAATTTACAAAACAGCGTTTTTTTTTCAATTTTGTCGCACAATGATTTTTTTTCCCGCTTCACCATAGATTTTTGGGCAAAATGACTGACGTCATTACAAAGTAGAATTGGTGGCGCAAAAAATAAGCCATCATATGGATTTTTATGTGTAAATTTGAAAGAGTTATGATTTTTTAAAGGCAAGGAGCAAAAAACGAAAATGCAAAAACGGAAAAACCTCCGGTCCTTAAGGGGTTAAAGGCTGATAAAAAAAAAAGAAAAGAAAAGCCTAACGGCCTTAACATGTCGCTTTAATTTTTTTGTCTCACTTATACAGTTTTAGCTGTGTGCAGAGTACCTTAAAATAAAATATAAAAAACAACACTTAAAAAGTGTTTAGAGGATTTTGTTTAAAAAAATAAAAAATACACGCTAAAAAGGTAGCCTACGAGATCTCTCTATTTTAATTCCCAGTGTGAGTAGGACTAGGTTTTCAGTCTTTAAATGAAAACAATGAGACTATGTTGACACATGTAGTACATGTTAGAATATGTGCAATGCATGCCCATTGTTTCAATGAAAACATGTACCACACATTTTTTGAGTGCACATGCTATAAACACTGGAAGTAGCACCACTTATTCCAAAAATATTTATTGGGAATCCGCAAGGTAGATGCAGGATGCCGATTAGCTCAATTTGAATGGGGCTATATGGTATCCCTGACCACAAATTAAAATTGCAATCCAAAGTTTGCTCTGAGAGTTTCGGACACATATTGCATGGAGTGTTTTTCCCCTACAAGAAAGATCCACCATGTGCACATACCCTTTATGGTCTAGATTTATCAGTGCTGTCTAATAGTGTAAACTTTAGCTAAACCGTCTAAGGACATGCTAAATTTATCATGGTGGCTCATGCTGTTTTAGAAATTTGGTGTTACTTTAGACTTGTCTTACTTTTTATACCAACTTTATGTTGGCTTAAAAATCCTACACCTAAATTTTAGTGCACCTTGACAAAGTACTGGAAAAGGGGTGGCTTTATTGTAAAGAACATAGCCAAAAATGCAACATAAAGTCACACCCCTTTAATGTGTTTGCTGCAAAGAGTGTCTAAAACATAAAATACATGATAATGGACAACACAATGTCATGTTGGATCTGTGGTATGTCCCCAACAGACACCCCTGATTTGTAATGGGGTTCTATTATAGTGTCTGTTATCTTACTGCAAGACTAGTGCTAATGCTGCACCATAAAATATGAAGAAATTGCTGACTAAACATAAAAAGTTTCTTTTCATTTTGGAGCTCCAGGGAGAACACCTTTGATGTATTCACATACAGTATTTTTGGCAAATTCCTTATTTTCTTCTGATGTGTGCAAAAAAATGTTTAATTCAAGTAACATAATTGCATATTTATTGGGCTTTTTTCTAGCATTTTTCTCCCACACATCCCACCAATCGTGATAACTCACCATGCTCTGCTCTGGAGTACACAGCCTGTTCTGACAGCTTAGAGAGATTATGATGAGTCCTATTGCTAAGTGAAATGTTTAGACTATCCCTCAAATCTGATCCTAGTAAATAAACTGACTTTGGCAGGTTGGATAGGTTAAGGCTTTTTCCATCAGGTATGTATTTTTCCTCCTTCGTTGCTGCAAGCTCTGTATACGATTTCTGTACTACTTGAGACATGCACCCAGCAGCTACATTATCATTTTCCTGAATGCAAACCTCGTCTACACCCATGTTCACTGGGTCACTAGTTTGACCAGTTGGCTGATCGTGGTCATCACTGTGCAATTCACCGTTTACATTTGTGTCACATTCAGTTTTTTCCTCCAGAATGCTGTCTTTTCCAGTGTCCCCTGAACAGCTTTCTCTCCCATTGGTATATATCTGCTCAACTATGAACTCATTTGGGTTCTCAGTACATTGTAATGACTGTACTGTGCAGTCTTCATATAGTTCCAAAGCTGACTTTAAATCTGAATTTCCCACTTGGCCTAGAGAACTATAAGAAGTAGTACAGTGAGCTTCTTGGTCAAAACATTTTCTCTTACTTTCTGCTCTGTCAATAGTGTTGACACTTGTATTAAGGGTAGTCCCTATATCCATGCAGTGCTTGGCTGCATCTTCAAAGTTTGAGTCAACTCTTTGATTTTTTTTGGAAAAGAGGGAATCTGTCCATATTCCAAGAGGATCCTCATCTGTCATCTTTATTGGTTCTGCCTGTCGAATTTGATCGTGTTGGCCAGATTTTATGCATATCTCTAATGAGTCCCTGTACAGAACAGGTAAGAGACAATTACTTTCGTCCCCAAGAGCACAATTCGGATTGTCTCCTGTCGGGGAGATATCTCCAGTTGCAGGCTGCTCATTTATTAACTCTTTTATACTTTGATTAAGTAATTGTGATTCTTTTGAGCATGTCTCATTTATAAAGACACCTCTGTCATTGTCTGGCCTGTCTGGCTTATCAATAACAATATAAATGTCTTCACTAGAATCATCTTCAGGTTTACAGTGGCTGGAGTCTGTCTGCTGACTTGCATCTTCATTGCAGACAGTTTGAGGTTTATTATTGTCTGGCAGCATGTTGATGGACTTTGCCATGACTTGTGTCTGTAACGCTGCACCGTCTTTGTCCATGCTCTTTTCATACTCATTAATAATATTCATACATGTCCTGTCACTAGGAATCTCCTCAGTACATTTGCCATCACAAGACTCTTTTGTACTTCGCTCAACAGTTGGATAGCTTTCTTTGTTCTCTGTGAGCAAGCTCTCATCATTCTGTTCTTCACAAAGATGTCCCTTATCTGCAATGTTATAAACATTTTGAAGGCTGTTTGCATCTGTGTTAAAACAAAAAGTAAAACTTCTTACATCAAAACGTTGAATATATTATTATCTATAAACAGCACAAAACATTTCTGTTTCAAAATTATCTAAGAATCTTAACTTAACGTTTATTGTTATTATTATTATCAATTGTGGTAAAACCATTGTAAAACTGCATGTAGTTCAGCATTGAGGTGGTGGCGGGGAGCTTGAGCTTAATATGCAGTTGAAAATAATGGTAGAGCAGGGAACTATCCACTCTGTACCATGTGATTCCCTAGGATGCTGACTTTATAGGCAGGAAGAGGCCTCAGCCACTTCACATGATACACACAGCATGCACACTGCATACACTATACACACAGCATGTACATTGCACACACTACACACACACAGAAAGCACACTCCTGATGGAGGCATATTTACTATTGCAAATGCGCCAGAATTCTGGAGCAATTTTCATGAACTGGCTTGCACAACAAGACTTACACCACATTTACTAGGTTTCAAAAAAGGAGCCATATTATAAAGGGAAAGTATCATGACGTGCATGTGACTCTGTGTTCAAAAATTTTGGTGTAAAGTATGCCAGCTGATTTGCCAAATTTATCAAGTAGTCTGAGCCACTGTGATAAATCTGGTGCATTTTTTAGACTGTCTAGCCTAAGTTTACGCTAAGTATTAGACACAATGGGAGAAATTTATCATTAGCAAATTTTTTGTACAACAGTAAACCTGCTGCGCAAGTGTGTGGTTTTTCTAGTTGCTACACAAAATTTATTATGTGGTGCTGGTTACTTCATAAATTTGTGCAATTGACAGGAAGCCCCTGGATAGTACAAAAAGGGTTAAAAGCTCACGCACATTCCTATATCAGCTGGTCACTAGAGTAAATTTGGACAACATTTTTCACAAAAATAATTATTGTGCAGTTGATAATTCAGTGCATCAACCAGTCCATCTGCTAACTATGCCCCCTGCAAGTGCACAACAGGAAAAATTAGGAAGCCAGTGCTGACAACATAAAATAAGTGCAAAAATAGACGATAGTTTCATCACAAGTCAATGCGCAATATAAAAAGACACTGTTCACACAATTTTGCAGGCACACTCTAGTTGATAAATTTCCCCCTATTAGGTCATCTCCCTAAGTGACCAACTCACTGATTATAGAAGTGACATTAAAGTGTTCTCCAACCAAAGAATATCACTGAATAAGACTAAAATGTAATGTTTATTATTTTTAGAATAAAACCAGAATACCATCAAAATATGCAAAACAAGGCCACCGATACATGTGACTCAGGTCATCCTCATTGCAGAGGGATTATTACCAACATTGGTGAAACCACCAGTGTTGGAATAAAAAATGGCAAACAATGTCACCTATAGCGCACCTAGGTAAAGGGATCAAAAAAATAATGTACCACAATTATTAAATGAATCATAATATGCGATTCTTCCTAAAAGGGAGGCGTGGAAGAGGGTGGGGAAATGGAAGGGGGTGGGGCCTAATGGGTGGGGGAGGGCCTGGTGTAGATGGCTCCTACCTACTTGTCCCTAATGTATATCCCTTACTCTATCCCTACACCCTAGGCAGAGTGAACGCCCTGATAAGGGGCGGCTCCGCACAGGAACCTAAACCTCCTCTAGCATACAATGTCCCTGATTATAGACAATTAAGATATGAGGCGCTCACTGTCTCACTAAAGGGATGCTGTCTAGCTAATAGGATAGGAGAAGGGATAGATAACCCTGCAAAAGCCTATTGCTTGATACACCCTGTACAAGGCCTATTGAGAAGAATACACTGATACATATATTCAGTTCCCACTTCTGACATATGGCCCACATTAGATGATCAGGGAACACAAGTGTATGTAGATGTTACTCACAGGTGATATTTTTGTTATACAATGCAACCAATATTGAGACATACTCCTGTTAGCTAGAGGAGGCTATGCATACGTGTGAAACACTAATAAAAGCCACCCACATAGGTAAAATAACTGAAAGAACCACTAGTGAAAATGAAAAAAACTAGTAGACATAAATTATCAGTCACTAAGTCACATAAGCATATTAACAAGATTTAGGATAAACAGCTTGTGACTTTTCTGATCCCAAAAAACGATCAGTGCCGCTATTCCCGACGCGTTTCTAGCCCCGGTTCGTCAGGGGACGATAGAGAGCTTCACTGATATCAAGAATTCTATGATAGAGTGATGGCTGATAATGCGAGACTGGCATGTGATGGAGCAGGGAAGACCATGATGGTTCAACGTCCGTGCTGCCTTTATATATGGCACGCAGGCACCACCGTAATAGCTTGTTTAACCAATTATATACCTTTGGGTACTATGTGCAGATCTGCTGGATGTTTGGCAAGTTCTTCTCAAAGCGCCGGCACTTCCTCTGCGGCTCCGATGGTATTGCGCTTACTTCTGCTCATTACGTCACGATGACGCTGGTAGTCAGGTGACGCAGGTCTGTTCACATGACCCGCCAAACCACCTGACTCCTGGTGACATTCGCCAAGCTACTCGCTTGGTGTTCTATTGAGAAGCGCTGCCCTGTGTTGTTGATCACGTGATCGCAACTTGCGATCACCTGACCAGGTCCTGTCCCGGAAGAGCTCGCAAACTAGTATCCCAGCGTGCGGTCACATGATATAATCATGTGACCGGACCAGATATGGAGGCCGGGATGAAGTAAATATAATTTGTTGCTATGGTGAATAAAGCATTCATATAGGGCGCAAAAAAATTTACATCCACACCCCCCAATTCACTATATAGAATATGTAGAGATAGCAAATTGGGACTTTCTGCTGAAAATCTTTTTCTGAACACTCATTGGATAATAACAAATCCAAAGGTAAGTATGACTGGTCTATTTATACCCAAAATAGATGAAAAGCCTAGCTCCATATATGCATATCTAGAAAAACCTATAAGATGATATGTTAAAGGCAACTATTGTCCTTCTACAAACTACCCTGTATCCCGATAATGCGATGACTTAAAGGATACTGGGATTAACCATCTTTTTTTGTAATAATGTACCATTAACATATTTTATTGCACTTTTCAAACACATTCACGTGTCAATAAGGTAGGACTGTGATGCCATTTTGAGGTTATTATATGTGAGGGGGACACGATAAGACCACCCTTACCCTCATAATCAAAAAAAGATATGTTCTGTTTGATGCAGGGAGCATAAATTCTAAATGAAACAGGTGAATGAAAGGACTTGATTTAATCCATATGGAGTAGACGATCTAAACCTATATATCCACTGGGTCTCTTTCTGTAATAGTCGTCAATCGGTGTCCTTTCCCCTAGTTGAGGGGCGGAACACTTCTAGAGAGATGCTTGGGACACCCCCATGGACTTCTAAAACATGTCTTGCCACCGGTGTATCCGTTTGTGAATCACATCGTTGATGTGTTCACATATACGGCGTCTAAATTCGCGTTTGGTTCTGTCAATGTAGTCTAATGAACAACTACATTGGCATAGTTATACAACCCACTTCGTGTGACAATTGACAAAGTCTCTGGTATGACTGGTCTGTTACTGAACTAATATTTATCTTGGTTCGGCGGATGTAGGGGCATGCTTTACAGCCACTACATCCAAAGTTACCCAAGACATGGGGTTGAAGCCAGGAATCCGCAGCCTTGGGACGGTTGTAGTAGCCGTAGACCAACCGATCTTGTAGGCTACGGCCCTTGCGATAGGTTATTAGAGGTCGCAACGTTGACCAGTGTCTGCAAAGAATGTCATATATGTCTGACTGGTGTTCATCATAAGTCCCTATAATTCGAGTAAAATCATGGCTGTTCTCACGGGTCTGAGGTGTTAGCAAAGATGTACGATTTTCATACCTTGCATGTCGGAATGCAGACCCTAAGACATCCATGGGATAACCTCATTGAAGAAATCTATTCTTTAATTTGCCAGCATCCTTGAAAAAGTTTTCTTCTGAGGAGCAATTGCATCAAAACCCTTAAATATTGGCCCTTAGGGATCCCTTTTTTCTGGCCTAATGGATGGAAACTGGACCAGTGAACTGGACCATCTTCCTCAGTGGGCCCCACATCATAATAAATGCTTTCTGTTCTCTATTTGCAATGTGTAACAAATTACAGTGCATTTGGGGTGTGGTTAGCAGATGCACTGTTTGGTGCACTGAATTTTTCACTAGTTTTTTTGGTTGCACAAATGTACTCCAGTGACCATTTGGCATAGGAATGTGTGTTAACCAAACACATGCCCAGCAGGATTTCACATTTTGAAAAAATCTGTTCTAACAGTAAATTCTCCAGTAAAAGTATAAAAGTATTTAGGTTGAGATAAATCATTTGGGATAAATCAATATAACTTTTCATTTGTACAGTTTTTCTGGTAGGGTTTCTGGGTCTTATTAAAAAAATTGTGCATGAGTAGATTTTGAAAAGGATGCATAAATGGGGAAGACACATATCAACAAACTTCCCGTATCCTACGTCACCGAGGGATTGCAGTACATGCATAATGTTTTGTGCAAAAAGTTTTTCCGCAGTTGATAAATGCAATGTGCACACTAAGTTACACCACCTCCAAGTGTAAAAATACAAAAATGAAAATATTAAAATTGTGCAAAATCAATGATAAATGCCCTTTTTAACATCGGAAATTGAAATAATCAGTATGTAAATAATATACACAGAGAAGAGACTGACCTTTATGTACAATGTCTATTTTGCTTCCATCTATCTTTTGTATTTCATTACTTCTCAGTGATAGACTAATATCATCAGAGCTGCCCACGTAAGCTGTTGTTGTATAAGCTGCTGGATCACTGGGGGTTCCATGTTTAGTCATGTTGTCTTCTATATTGCACATGACTATGTCCATGCTGTATATAGTCCGCTGCTCTTCAGCCTGTAATAGAAAATAAAGGAAAATTCAGTAAATGATCTACACAGAAGCACAATGTAGTGTAGTTTTTACTTTCATCTAGAGATATTCTTTAAAATACTTAAAGGGAAAACATCTGTGTCACATAGGGCAGGGATGAGAGCAGCCCTGAGCTCACCCACAGCCACACACTTTCCCTGCTTAATTGAGTAAGCAACAGATCGTGAACTGGGCGGCAGTCCTTGTTCTGAGTAAGTGCAATGGCATAACAAAGTCCAAACAAAACAATGCACAGATGTTAGGGAAGCAGATCAGGATACAAAGGGCTAACAGGCAAAATGCAAGAAACAACACAAAGGGGATAAACACACAGATAGAGAGTGGTCAAACAAGCCAGGTCCAAACCGAGATAGCAGCAAAGGTGCCAAATCAATAACCAGAGAATAGTAGTGTCACAAGCCGAAATCAGAATACACAGGTTTAAACAGGCAAGGATTATACAATAGCTAGTGCAAAATAACTGAACACAAGCAAGGACTGAGCAGACAAGTTGGTATTATTTATAAGCAACTGAGAAGGGCACAGACACTGAGACCAGATATAATTGACTCTTGGTTCAAGCCCACTAATAGGCTCGTGCCTCCTCACAGAAACGCATGTTTTAGCCAAACACAGTCAAAACCATATCCCCTTCATTACAATCTGCATCGAGTTTGTATGTTCTACCCATGTTTGGGTGGGTTTGGTAGGTGAATTTGGAATTTATATTGTCAGCCCCAATGGGGACAGGGACTGATGTAAGTAATGACATTCTGTCTACAGAACTGGGAAATATGTTGGTGCTACATAAACAAATATAATACAAAAGTAAAATAATTCTACCTGTATAATAGTTTCCGGTGTCTTCTGCAGGGATTCACTGTTGCATTTTTGCAGATTTAACTGCTTCATTAATTCCAGTTCTTTTTTGACTGTGTCACACTCTTTCTCCAAGTGTTCTTTCTGAAAAAACTAGCAAAGTTATGCCTAAAAACAAACAATACTTTCTTTTGCCACCTAAATACATCAAGTTATGCAATTTATTTCTAGAATGTTTATTTTAAGGAAACTGTTGGTTCAGCTGCAGTTATGTCTCTGGATATTCTAATATATAATAAGTTTTACTATTATTACATATTTTTTACTATGAATGTTTTGGAAGGTAAAATGTCCCCATTCATTATGGGAATCAATGGTAAAGTGGTATTTCAGTACAATATGAGTAAAGTATACTAGGGGCCACCTGTTCTATCGATCAGTTAGGTCCCCACTGGTCCCCCATTAATCTAACATTCATGTTAATGGATGGAATCTGTCAGCTGCATTTGCTGCCAAAAGCTGCAGACACCCTTGGATAGGTGTAAGGGTATAAAAGCAAACTCTGGAAGGGGGGGGGGGTTGGCAGAGTAGTTGTTTTCCAGGAATATCTGCTCTTGGACACAGCATGATTTGACCCAGGCTATCATCAATTTTGTGGGAGACCATGCCGCTGACTCAACTTCCCCATACCTTCAATGTGGGGCAATTAAATGCATTCTCTGAGGGGTATTGATCAAGAACGGTTCTAGGCTTAAAGCGTACCCGTCAGATCCAACAACATTTTTTTTTTAAAATATATCACTCAGTACCTAATTCTGACCATGTACATCTAATTATTTTTATGTGTCTAGCACCTTTATTAATTTTTTTATTACACTTTTAATTTAGCTCACTAGTTTAAATTCCTCTCAAAGGGAGGCGGCTTGGCCTCACTGTGCAGGTCTCCACCCCCTCCCTCAGTATGTTGCCTGCTCACATCTCCCCTAGCATTAGCAAAACTACAACTCCCAGCTTGTCCTCACTGTCAGTAGCAGGAAACAAGCTGACAGTGGGAGGATTTTTCCTCCAGCTGTGAGCCCTGAACCCACAGCTGTCAATCAAGGAAGTGTGTCCATGACATGACATGTTCAGTACAAATCAATAGCATCTAAAACTATCCTAAAAAAGCATCAATACCTATAGTTTCTATACACACAATATAATATCATCTGTAATAACGTTAAATAATAATAACATTTAATACTGAATATTATACAATACATTATACATAAAAACAACTAGAATATATCAATACAGGATCATAGATATGTACCTAAAATACGCAAGAAGCTCAAAAAAATTATCCCGGCGGGGTGGGATTTGCATCGCGGGACGCGCCCACATGCGAATCCCAGCCCATCACTCACCTGGTGCTTCTCCTGCCCCCGCCTCTGCCTAATTCCACCTGTGCCTCGAATCTCCTCAGCCGCCTGTGTGGTTGAGCCGTGTCAGGGGTAACGACCTGGGAGCCACCTGCCGCAGCAAGTCCATCCCGCATTGTGGCGGGCTCTGGTGAAAACCAGCAGCATCTTAGACTCTGCTCCCTGGTACGGTCCGAGTCATCTACCACACAGGACCAGTGGATCCACTATCATCTGTGTTCCAGTCTACTGAAACGTGAGTGTTACAACTGCGACTTTCTGTGCGACAATTTTAGTTGGGAAAAAACAGTCTAAATCCTTTGATAAATCTCTCCCTATGACTCCCTATGTTTAATGTTCCATCTATGCTTATTAATATGGGATCGCACCGTCTGAACGGTGCGACCCACGTATTGTAGATTACAACTACAGAATAGCAAATAAATCGCATTGTTGGTTTCACAGGTAAGATTACATTTAATATTTTAATTCTTCTTTGTCTGATGCTATAAAAAACTTGATGTCTTATTAATTAAAGTGCAGCAAAGGCACCGATTTTTTTTTTTACACGGAGCACAACTAAAACTAATCTGAATAGATTTATTTTCTTTTTTCAACCTACCACATTTCTAAGATTTTTTTGACACCTATAGGTAATATTAGGACTATGAGGTACCAAATCTTTTAATATAGGATCATTTAAAACTATAAACCAATTTTTTTGTAAGATTTTTTTAATATTCATTGCTTCATTTTTATAATTTGTTATGAAGTTAAATCTAAATTTATTTTTCTCCTCCATGATTCTTTGTTTTTTGTGATGACTAAATCCGATAGTTTAAATTTTTTTACTCTTTTATAGGCGTCAACCAAAATGGATTGAGGATACCCTTTTTCTACAAATCTATTCCTAAGAACAGCAGCCTGCGCATCAAAATCACAAACCAAAGTGCAATTTTTACGGATACGCAGGTACTGTCCATAGGGTACCCCCTTTAGCCAATTGAGGTAATGTGCACTGCTAAAATTCAGAAAACTATTGATTTCAACTTGTTTAAAAAATTTCTTAGTCGCTATCTGCCCTGTAGTGGTTTTAAAAATCTCCAAATCCAAAAATTGTATGGAACTAATTGAATAATGAATGCATTGTAAATTGAAGGCCCCATGAATTATGATTTAATTCTTCAACAAATTGTTCCGTCTGTGCTTCAGTACCACACCATATAAAAAAACAAATCATCTATGAACCGACAAAAAAAATACAAACTAATTCACTAAAAGACGGGGACTGCACCATGACCAGGGATTCAAATAGCCCCATAAACAAATTAGCGTAACATGGGGTGAAACGAGTCCCCATGGAGCAGCCCCTAGTCAGTCTGTATATTACCTCATTAAAATAAAAAATTGTGTCCAATAAAAAGCTGGATTGATCCTTACTTAGACTAGAGTCTTAATCAAAAAAGTCACGATTAACTGCAACACCTAGAGTGGTGTTAATGTTGGAATAGAGGGAGCACACATCCAATGTCAAAAATGAAAAAAAAAATGGGGTTAAATTAATATTACTAATTTCCTTATGAGTTGAGCGGAATCTCTTAAATATGATGGCAATTGTAATACATAAGGCTACAAAATAAGGTCAGAAAAATGGGAAAGATTGGCAGTCATAGATCCAATCCCTGAAATAATAGGGAGACCAGAGGGTTTTATTAAACTCTTATGTAGTTTGGGTAAATAATAAAAATTAGGTAAATTATAATTTTTTATTGATAAGAAGTTGTGCTCCCTCCTATCAAGTAGAGACATATCCACTGCCCTATTAATTAAACTGCAGCAAAATTCAAAGTATTCCATAGATGGATCATTCTTTAAAATCAAATACAGTAATAGTCAGTATCTGATAGAATACGTATTGCTTTACATATGTATGCAGTACAATCAAGTATGGCTACTCCACCCCCCTTTTCGGTGGGACAAACTACAGTTGAAGTGTTATTTTGTATAGTTTTTATTGCCCTTCTTTCTGACATTGTTAAATTATCAGACTTTTTGAAGGCAATGGATTTCTCACTAAGTATATTAAACTCCTTCATAACAACCTTGTAAAATGTGTCCAAATGGCGATTCATGTCCCGCTTCATCATAGGGTTGCCATTTGGACAATTTTTACACTGTTGTTATGAAGGAGTTTAATATACTTAGTGAGAAATCCATTGCCTTCAAAAAGTCTGATAATTTAGCAATGTCAGAAAGAAGGGCAATAAAAACTATACAAAATAACACTTCAACTGTAGTTTGTCCCATCTGTGGGAGATTTGCCAAGTTGCATGTGATTCCGGTTCCCTCTATCCTGGTCAGCGCCAAGTTTATTCCTGCAATTCTTTGACGCCTCAACCTATTGACATTTCATACACCAGGAAGGCTGCAGATGGGACATCATGCAGTTACATACACTTTCCATTGCTGTGTATGCAGGTACACAACCTGTAGCGGTAAGTGGCTGCTCCCCCCTCCCCGGCTCACCATTCATTAGTGATACTCCACTATGGAGCGCCTTTTTTCTCTAGGGTGTTAAGAAGTAAACAAAACTATACTCCTTGCATTAAATCTCCCACAGATGCCGTGACACCACGGGTGGTATATTGTCCATTTTCCACTCTTACTTTTCCACTCTTTAAACCTCCCTCCCGCATAACCGTCTGCCCCTCTCATCAAGCCCTCTCCCCTTTCTCTTCACTCCCACAGGACTTCATAGAGGTGCACACAGCCAAATTCTAAAAAACTTCTCTAATGCATTTATCCATGCTGAAGGTCCTCTACCTAGATGCCAAAATGACTTTTGATTGGATCTCCTGGTCAAAAATCAGTGCCTGCTCCATTGTCTATTCTCAATGGTATACATCAGGCATGCCCAGTATCTCCACTTCTCTATGTCCTGGTAATGGAACACTTGTTAGTCTCTTGTACAGCAGATCCTGCTCTTTGCTGTGTGGTTATTGGTGGTCAAGAATAGAAATGTAAATTTTTTGTGTAATTTTCCTCTCTCCAACTCTTTGCATTTTTACCATGGCCTGGCTGTGGGTGCTCTTAAGTCCTACGATGTCCTTTTGTCACAAGGGCTTAGGAGATGAGCTTTATACATTTTTCACAGGGGTACCATGTGCCAACCGCCCTTGAATATGCCTTATCTGTGTGCAATTTTTAATACTAGCAAACTACCCCCCTCATGAATAGTAGGCGTGTGTGGTTGTTCATAAGTATTTTGCACCTGTGCGACCTCCCCTCATAGCATTGTGGTTGACCTGCATCATAATGGGAATAGGTGCCTAGTCTGCCCTTGTATCAGTAACCTATAACCCGTAAGTGTGGACTTTTTTCTGTGATTTTTTTTTTGTGATTTATATCTTTTTTGTGTGTTTTTTCTATGATGTTAGTGTAGGGACTCGCAAGAGACTTAGAACCCTTGACGTGGGTTGCAAGCCAAAATATCAACTATATATCATATGAGGATATATATATATATATATATATATATATATATATATATGCATATATATTTTGGGATGTGGTCTGGCCTTGTGATGCTAGGGGAGCCCGGCGTGTCAGTGCGTTGTGGGGTGCACATAGAAGATGCTGGGCAACCCGCTTGATCGAATAGTATGGACGTCACTAATAGGTTGTAAGCTAGAATGTTGCACTACACGTTATCATGTTGCTGCCACCCTTGTATATGCATTATCTGTGTGCAATTTTTAATACTAGGCAGCTACCCCCCTTATGATTAGTAGGCATGTGTGGTTGTTCATCAGTATTTTGCACCTGTCCGACCTCCCCTTATACTGTATAGCATTGTGGCTGATCTGCATCATAATGGGAATAGGTGCCTAGTCTGCCCTTATATCAGTAACCTTTAACCAATAAGTGTGGCCTTGCTTTAATTTCTACTTAGTCATTCCATTGCAGTATTCTTGTCTTGTATGGGCAGGGAAGGAGTGCACACTATTCTCGCCCACTCCCCTATTCCTGCCTACTTATGTACAAGTCCATAACCACAGTGACAGTCCCTCCCTAGACAAGTGTGGAACGTAATTGTCAAAATAATAAAATACAAGAATACAGGCTCAGGTCAAGGAACAGTAGTTAACAGACAGACTAACAAAGCAAAACTAACACACTCACACAATAAGTCCAAGTCCACTATCCGCGTCAAAAGCCAGGAGTTTGTCAGAGTACAAAAATCGCTAATACCAGAGAGATGAGTCAGAGAGCGGAGCCAAAGGATCAAAATGCCAGCTATAACAGATACAGTAGAAAGCTAGCTAGGAGTAATAAACTGAGCTATATAGCAGGTAGCGATTGGAAGTAGACTGCCAGCATAAATAGGCCCAGACCAGGTGCTCACATCAAGGTCAGCTGACCAGTCAAACAGCAGGGCGTAGTCAAAGGCAAAACAAAACAGAGTGAGAGCTGTCAGAACCGTTTAACCTCACAGCTCCTGACAATTCTTTATTTAATATACTGCATTTAAGCACTTTATTCTGCATGTTTGTGTGTTCTCATTTATCATCGCTCACCTGGTCTTACTTTTTTAGATGTTTAATGTTTATTTCTCAATAAACTTTCCTTTGAATTTGAAAAAAAGCAAACATTTTCTGACCACCTTTTTATTTTTTTTTTGCATCCATGTGTCAAGGAGGTGGGGCCAAGAAGCTCAAGTAGCGTAGCCTGGCTTACCTCCATACTTGCCCTCACCTCCCAGAGCCCTCTTGATTGACATAGAAGGCTCCTTACATTAATCAAGGAGGGGCTGGGAGGTGAGGGCATGAACTAAAGATCACTGGCTTTGTTTAACCTGGTTCTGCTATTTTTGGAATCCTAGCCACCACAGCCAAGGCACTTGGAGACAGAGGCCTCAGTTCTACAGATAGGTGCACATCTCATCTCTACTAGACATTAATTTCATATCCTGTGAATATGCCATAAATATCTGAAATCGGAATAGCCTTTTAATTTGCTATTCCTAACTCTAGAACAACATGCTTAGGCTGTTTTAAGTACCGGGGCACATGCTCAACTACAGCTCTTTTTAAACTCCTTTTTTGCTTTGGTGTTGCATCTAGGGACATTGTGCCCCCTTTCCAGGGACCCCACCAATCTAGCATTTTTTTTTCATTATAATAATTATCTCCTGAAGCTTTGTATAAACAGAGAAAAAATACACGCTCAAAGGTTTCTACCTGTGCTTTCCACTCTGACAAAGCCTTCTGGTGCTCACTCTGAAGCGCCAGGAAGTTTTCCTCATTTTCTGTTGCCTTTGCCCTTTGAAGCTCATTATCTCTTTTAAGGGTCTGCAATAAAATTAATTATCCAAAAAATAATCAATACCACATTAATGAATTTTGATGTGTTTTATGTAGCTTGGACCTTTTGTTTCTAACATGCTAGAAGTGCCACACAGATCAGTGATAATGTGCCATCAACAATAATTTTCATAAATTAACAGAAAGGTACTTATAGTTTAGCTAACAGGAAACAGTGGGAGTTTAGAGAGAAGAAATAGTAATAAAAGGATATAAAAACACTTGCCATTACTCAGATTCACTGCATGAGTTTTAATGTGCGCCCAGCAAAAAATCTAATATAAGACATAGGCAAATATGAAATGTAATATAAAGAAATAGGTAATAAATGAAATTATTTTGGTGTACTTATTAATGGAATGCACAGCCTAATGGTTATATGAACTGTCTACATAATGAAACATCCATGTTCACATGTACTATTTACATTTACTTCCTAAAACATATGGCATGTGGAGACACTTTAGAAGTGTTTTCCGAGCAATGCACATCATGACTTTAACACTGCCAAAGACGAAGCTTTTATTTCTGCGTTTGCTCAACACTAGCATTGCTGTCATGTTGATAAATTGAGGTAATTCTGTATGAATCAACAGTAACAGTTCACACACAATTCAGGTTCTCCTGGAATTTGTAGTTTAATCATATTTTTTCCCGGCTGTAAGGATAAAAGGCTTTGCCTCCATGACAATGAACTGATTCCAACCTCTAACAAAACGTAAACACTACTTTAACAGACAATGACTGTCAATGTATGAAACAATGGATCAATTATATTTATGGGCCTAAGCTTTTATTTTTTGGATTCACATCAGAGTGACCAGTCAACTATGAAATTATAAAATGTAACAAAGTTACTAGCTATTTTGTCTTTTGACCAGAAATTACCAAGGACGTTTCTTGAGATAAAACAGTTTTGACAAAGTTTTCTTTATAAAAGACTGCATTAAAGTGTCTGATAAAACTCACTATTTAAAGGGCAACTAATCTTATTTTTTTCTTTTGCATGAATTATTAGTACATGTGAATATCTGACACATTGTAATATATCTTATGAGGAGAAAATGTAATCTTCCTTTACCTCTCTGAACAGTCAATATTACTGTTCAGACATCTAGCGATGCAGCATCATAGCATCATATTCTCCCCTATTTTTCCTAAGATCATATGGTAATTAGAGACATCAGCCTCAGTGTCCAATATGTGTATTAGGGGTCACCACTGCAAACTTCTTTTTTTTAACCCTTAGAGGATACGCAACATACGTGTACATTGCTGGACCTTGGTAGTTATCACACACCATGTCGCCCAACATGACAATTGGAACCAGTCAGCTGACGGGACCTCATGGATAATAATGGACATCAGCGATATTGCTGATGTCCACCATTAACCCTTAACAATACTGATCACAGCATCTGAAGTACTGCAGGGGTGCACAGACACACATCGGACCTCCCACAGGGCAATTGCAGGTGTCCGATGTGTTAAAGGGGTACTTAACTGGAAATAAAATGTTTTTAACTTAACTGGTGCCAGAAAGTTAAACATATTTGTAAATTACTTCTATTAAAAAAATCATAATCCTTCCAGTACTTATCAGCTGCTATATGCTCCATAGAAAGTTATTTTCTTTTTGAATTTCCTTTCTGTCTGAACACAGTGCTCTCTGCTGACACCTCTGTCCATTTCAGGAACTGTCCAGAGCAGGATAGGTTTTCTATGGGGATTAGCTCCTACTCTGGACAGTTCCAAAAATGGGCAGAGGGGTCAGCAGAGAGCACTGTGGTCAGGCAGAAAAGAAAATCAAAAAGAAAAGAACTTCCTGTGGATAACAGCAGCTGACAAGTACAGGAATGCTAAAAAAATTTTTTAATAGAAGTAATTTACAAATCTGTTTAACTTTCTGGCACCAGTAGATTAAATTTTTTTTTTCCAGTGGAGTACCCCTTTAAGATGGCCACTGGAGCTCCACCCACCTGTTCCTGATGACCGCTGCGTTCTTCTTCTCTGGTCTGCCTTTTAGCAGACCAGAGAAGTAGAACACAGATAATACTGATTAATGCTATTCCTATGCATAGCACCATTCAGTATTTGCAATCAAAAGATTTAAATAAAGCGTTCACTGTAGGGACCAAAAAAGTGAAAAAAAAAAAAAGTTTTAATAAAAGCGAATAAACCCATCTCCCAGTAGAAAATTGCATTTCTCTCTTTTGCCATTTAACCAAAGAATATATATATATATATATATATATATATATACAGTAGCCCCCCGACATGCGATGGCCCCGACATATGATAAAATCGACATACGATGGCCTCTCAGAGGCCATCGCATGTCGATGTCAGCATCGACATACGATGCTTTTATATGTCGGGGCCATCGCATTAACTGCTATCCAACAGCGCAAAATGCTTAAGCTGCTGTCGGATAGCAGTTTAAGCATCCCTGGCAGGCTCGCTTACCTATTCCCGCTGCTCCGGGTCCACTTCGCGATCCTCCGGTGTCTTGCGCATCTTCTCCAGGGTCCGGGCCTCGCTTTCCGGTGTCGTTATTACGTCACTACGCACACCGCGCCGGCGCAGCAGCGTAATAATGTCACCAGAAAGCGAGGTCCGGACCCTGCAGAAGATGAGGAAGAAGCCGGAGGATCGCGGAGAAGACACCGGAGCAGCGGGACAGCACCGAGAGCCCCTGGGACAGCATCGGGAGCGGTGAGGACCTGGTCCGGAGCGGCGGGGACAGGTGAGTACAGCTTCCTATACTTTACATTGCACGGATCCCTCAACATACGATGGATTCGACTAACGATGGGTCGTTTGGAACTAATTACCATCGTATGTTGAGGGAGCACTGTGTATATATATATATATATATATATATATATATATATATATATATATATATATAAATTCAACATATTTGGTATCACCTTGTAGGTAAATGTCCAAGCTATTAAAATAAAATGTTAATGGTCCATACGGTAAACGGTATAAATGTAAAACAAAGATCAAGGATCCTAAAATTGCTGCTTTTGGTCACATCGCATCCCAGAAAAAAATAAATGAGAAGTGTTCACAAAGTCACATATACGCAAAAGTTGTACCGATAAAAACTGTACAGAAATAAGCTCTCATACAGCCCCATATATTAAAAATGTTAAAGTTATAGGGGTCAGAACAGGGCAGTTTAAACATATTTATTATGTCCTAAGATTGAGTTTTTTAAAAGCAGTACAATTTTAGAAAAGTATGTAACTATGGTTATTTTTTAATTGCATTGACCCACAGAATAAAGAAAACATGCCAGTTTTACCGTAAAGTGTACAGCGTAAAAAGGAAACCCTCCAAAATTTGCAAAATTGCGCTTTTCTTATCAGTTTCCCCACACAAATAATATTTTTTAGGTTGCACCGTACATTTTATGGTAAAATAAAAGGTGTCATTACAAAATACCATTGGCCACACAAAAAACAAGCCCTTATATGAATCTGATGATGGAAAAATAAAAAAGTTAAGGCGAGGAGTAAAAAATGAAAATGCAAAAATGATACAGTCTGTGCCCTTAAGGTCAAATTGGGCTGTGTTCTTAAAGGGGTACTCTGCCCCTGGCATCTTATCCCCTATCCAAAGGATAGGGGATAAGATGTTAGATCGCCGCGGTCCCGCTCCTGGGGACCCCGGGGATCGCCGCTGCGGCACCCCGCTATCATTACTGCGCAGAGCGAGTTCGGGCGATACAGGGGCGATACAAGCGATACAGGGGCCGGAGCAGCGTGACGTCATGGCTCTGCCCCTCATGACATCACGGCCTGTCCCCTTAATGCAAGTCTATGGCAGGGGGCTTGAGGACTGCCACGCCCCCTCCCATGGACTTGTATTGACGGGGGCGGGCCATGACTTCACGAGGGGCAGAGCCGTGACATAACGATGCTCCGGCCCCTGTATTGCCTGTCATTACGTGCAGAGCGATCTCGCTCTGCACAGTAATGATAGCGGGGCGCTGCAACAGCGATCCCCGGGGTCCCCAGCAGCAGGACCCGGCGATCTGACATCTTATCCCCTATCCTTTGGATAGGGGATAAGATGTCTAGGGGCGGAGTACCCCTTTAAGGGGGTTAAAAAAAAAAAAGACTTTTTTTTGTTTTTTACATTGCTGTGTATTGCAATTTTCTGACCCCTATAACTTTATTTTTCCATCTAGGAAGCACCTTTTTTCAGCAGTGAGCTGTGATTTTTTTCTTTAATCTTTTTTTTTTTTTTCTTATTCCATGTTTTGTGCTGCCCACGAACATTCCACCCGGAGAAACTGTAGGTGAAAATTCCGTAGTGTGAATAGCTTTTATGAGTAACAGTGGGATAACTGTACCCATCAGGTATGGAGCTGTTCCAGCCCTTAAGCCTGCTTCCTACTTCCCCACAGATTCTATGTATGTCATATGTTGGAAAGGAGTTAACTTGCTGTGAATTTGGAACTGTATTCCATAAAAACCGAACTTACCACAGACATAAATGTACGTCCTGGTGCGGAGGTACTTCGCTCACCAGGACGTACATTTACATCCTATAAATGACAGTTAGCATTGGAGCGATGATAGCTGCCAGCGACCCGCCGGTAATGGCTGACATCTGCGATCACACGGATGTCTGCCATTAACCCCTCAGATTCTGTGATCAATACAGATCACGGCAGCTGTGGCAGTGCGGCTACAGTTTTGGCTGATCTGACCAGCTAACCCACGGGGATCAGACCAGCTAACATGGTGGATGGATGTTCCCTCACCTGCCTCTGCCGCCTTCCTGGCATCTTCTGCACTTATCTGCCAGCAGATTAGAGCAGGAGACCGCTGATAATACTGATCAGTGCTATGCCCTATGCATAGCACTGAACAGCATTAGCAATCAAGTGATTGCTATAAATAGTCCCCTATGGGGACATGAAAAGTGTAAAAAAAAAAAGAAGTTAAAAAAGTTTTTAAAAAAGTAAAAAAATTCGAAAAATCCCCTCCCCCAATAAAAATAAAAAAAATGTATGTTTTTCCCATTTTACTCCCAAAAAGTGTAAAAAAATAATTAATAAACACATTTGGTATCACCACGTGCGTAAATGTCCAAACTATTAAAATATAATATTAATGATCCCACACGGTGAACGGCATGAACTTAAAAAAAAAATCCAGGAGGAAAAAACGAAAGTGCAAAAATGGAAAAACCCCAGGTCATGAAGGGGTTAAGGTCTAAATGGGCTTGGTCCTTAAGAGGTTAAGGACTTTATAAGAGCAGAATATCATATCATAAAAATGATATGGTGTTAAAAGTAGGAAATACACTTTAAAAACTATCCTTAAAGGGGAACTCTGGTACTTTTCTTCTTTTCCCATATCCACAGGTTAGGAAATAAGTTTCTGATAACAATGACCAACCCCCCCCCCCCCCCCCCCAATCTCCTGCCCGGCACCCGGGAGTTCTGAAGATTTGCATTCAGAACACCGTCTATCCTGGTGCATGAAGCCGCAGTGGTCGACACGTCCCCTCCATGCACTGTCTATGGGAGAGCCGGAGATACACAAGCGCTAAACAGTGTTCTGAACACAAATCTTCAGGACTGGTTTTCCCCTTTAATACCAGGCATTGCATGGATGCAGACTGTCGTTCGTCTATATATTTGAAAGGTAATATTTTTATACATTTTGAAATGATGACCAAAAATGTAGTACGTTACCTTGTTATCTTCCATGAGTTCAGACAGCTGGTTTTCCAAGCTAATGTTGGTTTGAGTATGTCGTTGAACTAAAGTTTGCATGTTGCTCAATACTCTTATATCCAGCTAAGAAACAAGATTTTAGTAGAATTATTTGCATTGTACAAAACATTTGAAATAGGCAATGTAAATGTTTTCATAGTTAAATCCACACTTATTGCTAGTTGATTTCATACATAGAGCCGGGGTGCCATGCAGGAGATCTCGTCTGATCCCAGTGTTCAGACTTCCCGCGATCAGACACTTATCCCCTATCCATAGGGGATTAATTGCCCTACTCCACAGCACTCCTTTAAGCAGTCAACCGAACACACAGAAGTCATCAGGTTCAGTTGATTTTTGTCTAAGGTGTAGGGGCACCTCAAGACTGTAACTGAACTGCAGCCAGCTGTATAGTCTCAAACATGGTGCACACTAAATGCAAAATACTGTAAGACAAAGGCTGTCCTGTAGTTGGAAGCTGATTTAAAGGTAAACAAGGAGATTGCAGTTCTTGGAGCATGAGTTTAACAATTCTGCCAGATGGAGGAATAGCTAATAGCATTTTTTTTAACCCCTTAAGGACGCAGCCCTTTTTCACCTCAAGGACTGAGCCCTTTTTCGCAATTCTGACCACCGTCACTTTACGAATTAATAACGTGAAAACGCTTTTGCCAAATATTCTGATTCTGAAAAAATTCTGATTGTTTTTTCGTGACATATTCTACTTTATTTTGGTGGTAAATTTTCGCCGTTACTTGCATCCTTTTTTGGTGACAAATCCCCAAATTTCATGAAAATTTTGAAAATTTTGCATTTTTCTAATTTTGAAGCTCTCTACTTGTAAGGAAAATGGATATTCACAATAAATTTTATTTTTATTCACAAATACAATATGTCCACTTTATGTTGGCATCATAAAATGGACATATTTTTGCTTTTTGAAAAAATTAGAGGGCTTCAAAGTAGAGCAGCAATTTTCAAAAAATTCATGAAAATTGCTAAATAAGGGACAGATGTTACAGAACTACAACTCCCAGCATGCCTGGGAAGTCCAGGCATGCTGAGAGTTGTAGTTTGGCAACATCTGGAGGGCTACCTTTTGGGCACCACTGTAACAGTGGTCTCCAAACTGTCTGGGCATGCTGGGAGTTGCAGTTTGGCCTTCCTAGTGGTTGCCACAGTATAGATGACTTTACTTTCACTTTCAATTCCCCCCCCCCCCCCCACTGTAGTTTTTCTACCTGACCCAGGATCCAGCAGTCTCCAGCGACGATCGGGGATCTCCAGGCATCTTCTCCTGCAGGTACCGGCCTCCATCTTCTTCCCACGATCCCCTCGACATCCAGGGGTGGGCAGAACGGGGGGTTGCAATGGCAACCCACTGTCCTGCTCTGCCATTGGTCAGAATCAGTTCTGACCAATGGCAGGGGATAGGAGGAGATTGCAGCTCTGCGACCTCACTCCTAGCCCTCAAGATGATCGGGGCTGTCCCTGACAACTCCGGTCATCGCTATTTTCCGGGTGATTGGGTCACCAGAGAACCGATCAGCCCGGAATAGCAGAAAGTCGCATGTCTGAATTGACATGCGATTTTCTGCGATCGCTGACATGGGGAGGTCTCAGGACCCCCCCCCCCCCCCGGGCGATGTGGCGGGGTGCCTGCTGAATTATTTCAGCAGTCATTCCGGTCCGGTCCCGAACCAGCTAGCGGCAGGGGACCGGAATTCCCAGGGGTGTATGCATACGCCCCACGTCCTTAAGGACTCGGGATGCAGGGCGTATGCATATGCCCGGCGTCCTGAACAGGTTAAATCAACTGGTGCCAGAAGGATAAACAGATTTGTAAATTACTTCTATTAAAAAATCTTAATCCTTCCAGTCCGTATTATCTGCTGAGTACTAGAGAGGAAATTATTATCTTTTATGAACACAGTGCTCTCTGCTGAATCATGAACACAGTTCTCTCTGCTGACATCTCTGTCCATTTTAGGAACTGACCAAAGCAGCATATGTTTTTGCAATGGGGATTTTCTCCTACTCTAGACAGTTCTTAAAATGAACAGATGTCAGCAGAGAGCACTGTGCTCGTGATGTCAGCAGAGAGCTCTGTGTTCCAAAAAGAAAATAATTTCCTCTGTAGTATTCAGCAGCTAATAAGTACTGGAAGGATTAAGATTTTTTTAATAGAAGTAATTTACAAATCTGTTTAACTTTCTGGCACCAGTTGATTTAAAAAAAAAAAAAAAAAAAAAGTTTTCCACCGGAGTACCCCTTTAAGTTTCTATTGACTTAAGACCAAAGAGCTTCTAATAGTTCAAGAGGAGGAAGACAAGATTGGTGCCTATGCGAAAGCTATGGAAAAGAGTAAATACACCATCAATAAATATAAAGTGGCAAGACACCAACATATAGTTCATGAAGAAGACGAAAAACAAAAAGATTTCTGTTATGTTGTAAATTGTATTTTTTTTTATTATAGAATACAAAGCTGTCACCACGAAACTGCAACATGCCCATTGTAAGTCAATGGTCCTTACCGAGCACTCCTATTGTCTAGTGTTGAGCGGCATAAGCCATATTCAAATTTGCGATATTTTGCGAATATATGGACAAATATTCGTCATATATTCGCTAAATTCGCCTATGCGAAAATTCGCCTATGCGAAAATTCGCCTATGCGAGAATTAGCATACGTGAAAATTAGCATATAAAAATATATGCAAGAATTAGCATATGCAAATTTTCGCACATGCAAAAATTCGCACGCCAGTCTCGCACAGTAGTATTAGAGCCTTCTTACACCACACAAGCTGGAAGCAGAGAGGGATGATCACTGTGATGTGTACTGTGGGGAAAGAAAAAAAAAAAAACGAATATTCGTAATTACGAATATATAGTGCTATATTCGCGAACACAGCATTGCGAATATTCGCAAGCAACACTACTATTGTCTATTTTACAACGATGCAACAAGCATGCAACAAAATTTTTTTAAGGTTTTTACCTGCTTTCCTTTTTTCATACTGATATGTTCCTCCATGAGTTTTTTGTTTAATTCTTTTTCCTGTCAAAGAATAAATGGCAGATGTCAGTGTAAGCTTTAACCCTTTAAAGGGGTACTCCACTGGAAAACATTTTTTTAAATCAGCTGGTACCAGAAAGTTAAACATATTTGTAAATTACTTCTATTAAAAAATCTGAATCCTTCTAGTACTTATCAGCTGCTGTTATGAGCCACAGGAAGTTCTTTTCTTTTTGAATTTCCTTTCTGCCTGACCACAGGGCTCTCTGCTGACACCTCTGTCCATTTTAGGAACTGTCCATAGCAGGATAGGTTTCCTATGGGGATTTGCTCCTACTCTGGACAGTTCCTAAAATGGATGTCAGCAGATGGTCAGCAGATGGACAGTGGTCAGGTAGAAAATAATATAAAAAAGAAAAGAACTTCCTGTGGCTCATAACAGTTGCTGATAAGTACTGGAAGGATTAAGATTTTTTAATAGAAGTAATTAGAGATGAGCGAACTTTTGAAAAATTCGGTTGGGCCGATTTGCCAAATATTTTGAAATAAATCGGTTTGATTTAAATGTATTCGTTCGCGGTGAATTTATATTAAAAATGGCTATTTCTGGACTACAGAGAGCCTCAATAGGGGTGTAAAACACTTTGCTTTGTTCTAACTAGCTTTTGGAGTGTGCTGGGGTAGTGAAATAATACTGTTATTCAGAATGACATGCAGATTACAGGCATCACTTTTTGAATCACTGCAGCAGAGCGGCACAATGACGAGACCATATAGTGGTTGAATGACAGCGTGGAGGTGTTGGCAGCATGAGGAGACCATATAGTGGCTAAATGACACAGCGTGGAGGTGTTGCCAGCATGAGGAGACCATATAGTGGCTAAATGACACAGCGTGGAGGTGTTGGCAGCATGAGGAGACCATATAGTGGCTAAATGACACAGCGTGGAAGTGTTGGCAGCATGAGGAGACCATATAGTGGCTGAATGAAAAAACTTCAATGTAGCTGATGCAAGTGCTAGGCAGGAAAGGTACCAGGTTATGTAGCGCGATCCACCACTCAGGCAGCTTCTTATAATAAAAGGTTCAGTTTATTTAGCCAAGGTTTAGACCCTCTTAATCAGATGTACAGTCAGTGTATGGTCATGGTTAAACAGAGCAGGTTTTTAAATGTGACAAAAGGGCGCCAAAAGGCCCCTAGGCTCCGCCTCCTAGTGGGCGTGAGTTTTTTTTTACATAGACAAAATCAAAAAGAGTTAAAAGATACATTAAAATAACATAAAATCAGTGACTTCAACACTGTCAAATGCAATAAGTAGTGTATATGATTTGGAAAAGCAGATAGGTATTAGATAGTCCAAGCATACTGGGAACATCAGAATATGTCAGTCAGCGCTCCGCTGTCACTAGCGGAGCCGCCGGTAGTGTGCGCATGCGCCAACTAAAAAAGTCGATAGTGATGACGGATACCTATTGATGTAGTGTAGCGGCATGGCATGTGTGCCGTTGATATACTGGAATATCAAGGTGTGTGTGTCCGCATTCCGCTGTCACTGGCGAAGCTGCTGGCAGTGTGCGCATGCGCGAACTCAGAAAGTTAATAATGATGACGGGAACCTATTGGTATAATGTAGCGGCGCGACTTGCATGACGTGGATACATTATGGCAACTTGTAATTGGTGTGAGCGCTGCAGGGAGCATTACCACAATACTATCCAAGATGCCGGAATTTTAATACTACGGAGATAATAAGGAAAATGAGATTGGAATGAACTATAATAGAAATAGAAATGTGAGTATGAATGCCGATATGGGGCTGTATGTATATATAGTTGTCATTACAATTGTATAATACATAGAATGGTCAGCATATATATACAACCAGCAATAAAATTATCAGCATATATAGTTAGTAATACATTGTCGTCATATATAGTTGGCAATATAAATGTATACATAACAGTAGACATATATCTGGATAACTACTTATTTACATTTATGAAACAATTATAATAGTTGGTTTATAGACAGTGTCATATTAGCACTGTATTAATATAGTGGGCAAGGAACATACAGAAGTGATATACCAAAATATATACAATATCCATAGACATATATATATTGCCCTGAGGCGGCCATGTTCAATAAAACTATGAGCACTTAAAAATGATATTAAAATAAGGTGTAGCGACCATTGTAGTATGTATGATAATATAAATAAACATAATAAAATATGCATATTACTTGGTATAAAAAAGAAGAATAAATAAATTCCTATAAATAATAGAAATAAGCAGCAGTAACAGCCTGTAACAGGTGAAATAGATATAAGTATACGGGGTTCATATTGTAATGGGGAGTCAGGCAGAGAAACCATTTAACTGGAGAAGATACACAAATGTCATTATCTAATGATTTTTCCCCCCTGCGGATAAATATGAGTGTGTGTAGACACAAATTTTATCTTACAAAATGTGACGAAGGAATGTGTGGACGTGGTATAAAGCCATAATGTGGGTGTTAAAGGGTTAAAAGTGTGATGATGGCTTCTAACGGATGATGTCCATTACTTTGTTCAGTCCATTAGGTGTTAAAAAATTTAATTTATATATCCAAAATGACTCTCTTCGCTGAAGTTTTTCAAACCTATTATGTGTATCCTCTGGAATGTGTTCTAGAATAGTTAAGGAAAAAGCCGAAAATTCCTTATTGTGGTGTTGGGCTGCATGTCTGGAAATGCTGTGTTTAATGAATCCTTTATGTACATTAGATCTGTGTTTATTCATACGTAGTCGCAGCTGTTGAATAGTACGACCTACGTATTGTAGTTTGCAATCGCATTCCAATAGATAAATCACGTGAGTAGTGGAGCAATCCATCCTAGTTTTGATAGGAAAGGATCCCCCTGTAGAGCTGCAGAGGAAATCCTTTTTGCCGTTGGTAATATTTGTACAACATTTGCATGTGGTCTTGTAACATTTATAATTTCTTTTAGACGACTGGGTGCCAGTATGTTCTTCAGAGTCTGGGCACGCCGATAAGTAATTGAGGGTTGGTTGGGGATATTGTTTTTCAGGAGGGGGTCTTGTAATAAAATTTTCCAATGTTTGTTCAAAATATTGCAAATATTCTATAGAGGTTTTGCAACTTTTTCCAGATAGAGTAATATTGAAATTATTATTATTGAGATAGGTTGTAAAATCCACAAATTCCTCCTCTGTTCCTCTCCAAATGAATAAGAAATCGTCGATGTAACGTTTGTAAAATGTTATCTTATCCTTCCAAGGGTGGTTGGTGTAAATGAGGGATTCCTCGTATGTCCCCATATAGAGGTTAGCAAATGCTGGCGCAAAACGGATGCCCATGGCAGTCCCCTGGGTTTGTAAGTATAGTTTATCATTAAAGGTAAAGTAATTATGATGTAAAATATAGTGGATTCTATTGCAAATGAATTCTTTTTGAACTGATGGCATTAAAAGGTCTTGATGTAAGGTTTTCCTAATGACACTTATACCCTTATCATGTGGTATGTTGGAGTATAATGAAGAGACATCTAGTGTGGCCCATATGAAGTCAGATTCCCATGTGAAGTCCTGAAGTAATTCTATTAAGCTGGGCGTGTCCTTGAGATATGAATCCAGTTTTGCCACATATTTTTGAAAGATGATGTCAATGTACTGAGAGAGATTGCTGGAAATGGAGTTGATGCCTGCTATAATTGGGCGGCCTGGGGGGTTAACTGTACATTTGTGTATTTTGGGAAGGTGGTAAAAAATCGCGGTTTTTGGGTTTTTGATGGTGATGAAATCCTTCTCCTTTTTATTGAGAATTCCATCATCAAAGGCTTTTTTAACAAGGTTAGTACAGGTGACAGAGTATTCTACTGTTGGATCATGAGGTAGAGTGGTGTAGTACTTCTCATCTCCAAGGATCTTCATCGCTTCCTGTATATAGGCTTGTCTGCCTTGAACGACGATGCCTCCCCCTTTATCTGCGTTTCGGATTATAATATTAGGGTTTTTAGAAAGAGACTGCAGCGCTTCTTTTTCCTTCCGATTCAAGTTTGATTGAAAATGATCATATTTACTGAGATCTCTCAGGTTCGATGCAACAAGTTTGTAAAAAGTCTCAATGAAGGGACCCCTATGATGAACCGGATAAAAGGTAGATTTGGGTTTGAGGGGAGTAGTGATTGGTGATGGATTCAATCCGTGTTGGATATCAGATTCTTTGGGTTGATCTGGATATTGAGTGTTAGGCATGTTAAAGTGTCAAGTTAAAGTTAATTTTCTTGTAAATTTAATTAGATCAACATAAACATCAAACTCGTTGATTTTACCAGCTGGATAGTATGATAAACCTTTATTAAGGAGTTGTAATTCTATTCGATTAAGAATATGTGAGGATAAATTGAAAATGTGTTTATACTCAGTAGATATTAGTGTTGGTGAACCTTGTTTTTCTTTGATATTGGGATATGGGTTTCTTTTCTTCTGGCACCTCCCGCCCCTTTTTCCTCTTTTGTTTTTTCTCTTTCTTCTTCCAGAGTCTTCCGTTTCTGCGCCCTCCGGTTGTAGAAATTGGTGATGTAGGTGGTCATAGGATCTTTCTTTATGGGATAGGTTGGGGTCAGGGTTAGGGCCGTTGGTAATTCTAAAAAAAAGTGTGGAGTGAGTGGAGGAACGATTGTGGGGAGAACTGGGGATGAGAGGGGATGGGTTGTTCTCTGTAGTGGAAATAGCTGTAGAGTCTCGTTCGGACTGTTGAGTTTCACAGATGGTGATAAGGGATAGATCACTGGCTGGAATATGTTCAGATGAGTGCAGTTCTACTGGCAGTGTATCTAGGAAAAAAGTCGGTGGTAGAGATAGAGATGGACATATTTGAGCTTGTTCAAACAATCTATCTAACTCCTTTTTATTTAAAGATGTTTGGGGTGCCAATTGATGATTGTTGGGGGGTTTATGAATGCCAAGTGTTGTTGGCATCTGTGTTAGTATAGTTTGTTTGAGAACTGTAAGCTCTTGTAGAATAGTGGCTTGATCCGATAATCTTTTGGGTAACAATGGGAATTCAGATAGACCAATTTCTTTGTCAGGATTGTCACCTTTAGCCGGATGGATTTCCTCTGATGTTTCTTTGGGTTATCCGATTGGAAGTATTTCTAGTGGGAGCCTTGTGAAATCTACTATTGGTGAAGGCTCTGGTATTTTGTAGAACGGTGGGAGATGATTGATGATATTGTGCTGAGTTTGATGTTCTGTTCGGATGATTCCTAGAATATTTATTGTGGGATTGTGATGTTTGGTTTTTCTGTACCCTTCTATATGGTAGTTTTTCTCGTTTAGGTGTATCTTGTCCAGAGGAGTTGGTGGAATTGGAATTTTCCACCACCTCTTTATCCTTAAGCCAGTACTTGATGTTCCCGGTCCTATAATCTGATCTGTCGCGATTTAGTTTGTGGACTTTCTTGTCCAGGATTTCTTTCTCAATATTGAGAATCCTGAGGGTTAAAACCCGATCGAATTTGGCAAACTCACTGTGGTGTCTGTTAGCAAAGAGAAATTGAACTTTTTCGGCGATTTCATTGTTCAAAGACTGACAGACGGCTTCTCTTTTAGTGATGAGAAGTTGTATGGTATTTACAGCAAAGTCGTGCATCATAGTGTTTCAATGATCCACAAACTCCAAGTCCTCCTTGAATGCTGGTTCTGGACATAATCTGAGACCATGTGGTATGATGTTCTCAGTGATGTATATACGGAGGAAGCATAGGTCTATATGATGATGCATTTCTGTTTTGAGTGCTTTCTCTAATTCGAAGAACAGCTTAGGGAGGTCACAGGGTGGATCAGGATGATCTATAAGGTTAGTGTCAACCCTATCGGGTTCATTTACAGGAGTATTTAGTGCTGATAATTGGTCTATCAGGCGATCCCGTGCTGTTAAACGGTTAGCACAGTAATCCATATAGAGTGTGGTATATATATATGGAATAGAGAATAAAGGACTAAGTTGATCTGATTAGATGTATGGCAGGACCAAGAGTGACTGTAAAATTATCAACAATTCACACTATAATTTACCAATATGCGTAATTTGATTAATCAAGTGGTACCATATGATATAATACAATTTAAGATGTAATGCAGTTAAGTCCAGTTCAAACCAATATAGTGGTACTCTGCGATAAAAAGATATTGGGCAGAGTCAGTAGTGTGACATCGGTCTGTCAAGCAGTCTAATCCCAGTATCCTGCAGTACAATATGAACAGAAAATATCACCTGGGTGGTAGTAGGGGATTCAGAGAGTCCTGAGATCCATATAGAAGTAATCAATGCACTCTATGCCCAGTTTGTAGAGGTTCTCAAATTCTCAAGGTGAATATTCCTTGTTCCCTCCAAAAAACAGTGGAAGGGGGGGGGGGGGGGTGCAGGATTCTGTTCACCAATCGGGGTCCAAACAGCTTGGTCCGAATTAGACAGGATATATTCTATAGAGAAAAAGATAGAGCAGAGCTCCTCATAGGGCAATACGTTTTTTCAGGTGTATATGTATTTGGTGATGCTATAAACAAGTATATAGTCTTGCTCACCTTGTAATGTTGTGTATAATGACACAACAGCAATAAGCGCGTGGTTTTAATTGGTGGTGGAGCAGCTTCCTGGGACCGGCAGCAGGTTGGCCTGTCCGAGGTATCAGATGCAAGTGCTAGGCAGGAAAGGTACCAGGTATTATATCATATAAGGTATTATATCATATGGTACCACTTGATTAATCTAATTACGTATGTTGGTGAATTATAGTGTGAATTGTTCATAATTTTACAGTCACTCTTGGTCCTGCCATACATCTAATCAGATCAACTTAGTCCTTTATTCTCTATTCCATATATATATATATATATACCACACTCTATATGGATTATTGTGCTAATTGTTTAACAGCACGGGATCGCCTGATAGACCAATTATCAGCACTAAATACTGCTGTAAATGAATCCGATAGGGTTGACACTAACCTTATAGATCATCCTGATCCACCCTGTGACCTCCCTAAGCCGTTCTTCGAATTAGAGAAAGCACTCAAAACAGAAATGCATCATCATGTAGACCTACGCTTCCTCCGTATATACATCACTGAGAACATCATACCACGTGGTCTCAGATTACATCCAGAACCAGCGTTCAAGGAGGACTTGGAGTTTGTGGATCATTGGAACACTATGATGCACGACTTTGCTGTAAATACCATACAACTTCTCATCACCAAAAGAGAAGCCGTCTGTCAGTCTTTGAACAATGAAATCACCGAAAAAGTTCAATTTCTCTTGGCTAACAGACACCACAGTGAGTTTGCCAAACTCGATCGGGTTTTAACCTTTAGGACTCCCAATATTGAGAAAGAAATCCTGGACAAGAAAGTCCACAAACTAAATCACGACAGATCAGATTATAGGACCGGGAACATCAAGTACTGGCTTAAGGATAAAGAGGTGGTGGAAAATTCCAATTCCACCAACCCCTCTGGACAAGATACACCTAAACGAGAACAACTACAATATAGAAGGCTACAGAAAAACAAAAAATCACAATCCCACAATAAATATTCTAGGAATCATCCGAACAGAACATCAAACTCAGTACAATATCATCAATCATCTCCCACCGGTCTACAAAATACCAGAGCCTTCACCGATAGTAGATTCCACAAGGCTCCCACTAAAAATACTTCCAATCGTAACCTCACCACACCAGCCAGACAGAAGCCAAGGGTCCCTACACCCAAACCTATCAGGGACGAAAACCACCTAAGTGCATAACCCAAACAAACATCAGAGGAAATCCATCCGGCTAAAGGTGACAATCCTGACAAAGAAATTGGTCTCTCTGAATTCCCATTGTTATCCAAAAGATTATCGGATCAAGCCACTATTCTACAAGAGCGTACCGTTCTCAAACAAACCATACTAACACAGATGCCAGCTTGGCACACTTGGCATTCATAAAACCCCCAACAATCATCAATTGGCACCCCAAACATCTTTAAATAAAAAGGAGTTAGATAGATCGTTTGAACAAGCTCAAATATGTTCATCTCTATCTCTACCACTTTTTTCCCAGATACACTGCCAGTAGAACTGCACTCATGTGAACATATTCCAGCCAGTGATCTATCCCTTATCACCATCTGTGAAACTCAACAGTCCGAACTAGACTCTTCAGCTATTTCCACTACAGAGAACAACCCATCCCCTCTCATCCCAGTTCTCCCCACAATCGTTCCTCCACTCACTCCACACTTTTTTTTAGAATTACCAACGGCCCTAACTCCGACCCCCAACGTATCCCATAAAGAAAGATCCTATGACCACCTACATCACCAATTTCTACAACCCGAGGGCACAGAAACAGAAGACTCTGGAAGAAGAAAGAGAAAAACCAAAAGAGGAAAAAGGGGCGGGAGGTGCCAGAAGAAAAGAAACCCATATCCCAATATCAAAGAAAAACAAGGTTCATCAACACTAATATCTACTGAGTATAAACACATTTTCAATTTATCCTCACATATTCCTTAACAAAGGTTTATCATACTGTCCAGCTGGTAAAATCAACGAGTTTGATGTGTATGTTGATCTAAATACATTTACAAGAAAATTTACTTTAACTCGACACTTTAACATGCCTAACACTCAATATCCAGATCAACCCAAAGAATCCGATATCCAACACAGATTGAATCCATCACCCATCACTACTCCCCTCAAACCCAAATCTACCTTTTATCTGGTTCATCATAGGGGTCCCTTCATTGAGACTTTTTACGAACTTGTTGCATCGGACCTGAGAGATCTCAGTAAATTGGATCATTTTCAATCAAACTTGAATCGGAAGCAAAAAGAAGCACTGCAGTCTCTTTCTAAAAACCCTAATATTATAATCCAAAACGCAGATAAAGGGGGAGGCATCGTCGTTCAAGACAGACAAGCCTATATACAGGAAGCGATGAAGATCCTTGGAGATGAGAAGTACTACACCACTCTACCTCATGATCCAACAGTAGAATACTCTGTCACCTGTACTAACCTTGTTAAAAAAGCCTTTGATGATGGAATTCTCAATAAAAAGGGGAAGGATTTCATCACCATCAAAAACCGCGATCCTTTACCACCTTCTCAAAATACACAAATGTACAGTTAACCCCCCAGGCCGCCCAATTATAGCAGGCATCAACTCCATTTCCAGCAATCTCTCTCAGTACATTGACATCATCTTACAAAAATATGTGTCAAAACTGGATTCATATCTCAAGGACACACCCAGCTTAATAGAATTACTTCAGGACTTCACATGGGAATCTGACTTCATATGGGCCACACTAGATGTCTCTTCATTATACTCCAACATACCACATGATAAGGGTATAAGTGTCATTAGGAAAACCTTACATCAAGACCTTTTAATGCCATCAGTTCAAAAAGAATTCATTTGCAATAGTATCCACTATATTTTACATCATAATTACTTTTCCTTTAATGATCAAATATACTTACAAACCCAGGGGACTGCCATGGGCATCCGTTTTGCGCCAGCATTTGCTAACCTCTATATGGGGACATACGAGGAATCCCTCATTTACACCAACCACCCTTGGAAGGATAAGATAACATTTTACAAATGTTACATCGACGATTTGTTATTCATTTGGAGAGGAACAGAGGAGGAATTTGCGGATTTTACAACCTATCTCAACAATAATAATTTCAATATTACTCTATCTGGAAAAAGTTGCCAAACCGCTATAGAATATTTGGATTTGGAACTATCCAATCATAACAACAAAGTCATTACAAAACCTATTTAAAAAAAAGTAGACTGTAATAGTCTCCTCTCTTATAACAGCAGCCATTATAAAAAATGGAAGCTCAACATTCCATATGGCCAATTTTATAGAGTCCGTAGGAATTGCTCTGACATCTTGGATTATAAGGAACAGAGCAAAATCATAAAAAAGAGACTCTTGGAGAAGGGATACCCATCAAAGGTCATCAAAGCAGCATATCAACGAGCTCTAACAGGCCCTAGAATAATAGTGAAGAAGAAACCCATCACAGTGAATGATCATCCCATTGAAGCAAACCAAGACTTTTTTAAACATAACTTTATCACCACTTACAGCGCATCACATAACAGCATCCGCAATATTTTGAACAAACATTGGAAAATTTTATTACAAGACCCCCTCCTGAAAAACTATATCCCCAACCAACCCTCAATTACTTATCGGCGTGCCCAGAATCTGAAGAACATACTGGCACCCAGTCGTCTAAAAGAAGAATTTACCAACAAAATCAAAACTAACCATTTCACTACAGGAAATTATAAATGTTACAAGACTACATGCAAATGTTGTGCAAATATTACCAACGGCAAAAAGGATTTCCTCTGCAGCTCTACAGGGGGATCCTTTCCTATCAAAATTAGGATGGATTGCTCCACTACTCACGTGATTTATCTTTTGGAATGCGATTGCAAACTTCAATACGTAGGTCGCACTATTCAACAGCTGCGACTACGTATGAATAAACACAGATCTAATGTACATAAAGGATTCATTAAACACAGCATTTTCAGACATGCAGCCCAACACCACAATAAGGAATTTTTGGCTTTTTCCTTAACTATTCTAGAACACATTCTACAGGATACACAGAATAGGTTTGAAAAACTTCAGCGAAGAGAGTCATTTTGGATATATAAATTAAATTCTTTAACACCTAATGGACTGAACGAAGTAATGGACATCATCCGTTAGAAGCCATCATCACACTTTTAACCCTTCAACACCCACATTATGGCTTTATTCCACGTCCACACATTCCTTCGTCACATTTTGTAAGATAAAATTCGTGTCTACACACACTGATAATTTTCCGCAGGGGAAAAAAATCATTAGATAATGACATTTGTGTATCTTCTCTAGCCAAATGGTGTCTCTGCCTGACTCCCCATTACAATATGAACCTCGTATATTTATACCTATTTCACCTGTTACAGGCTGTTACTGCTGCTTATTGCTATTATTTATAGGAATTTATTCTTCTTTTTTATACCAAGTAATATACATATTTTATTATGTTTATTTATATTATCATACATACTACAATGGTCGCTACACCTTATTTTAATATCATTTTTAAGTGCTCATAGTTTTATTGAACATGGCCGCCTCAGGGCAATATATATATGTCTATGGATATTGTATATATTTTGGTATATCACTTCTGTATGTTCCTTGCCCACTATATTAACACAGTGCTAATATGACACTGTCTATAAACCAACTATTATAATTTTTTCATAAATGTAAATAAGTAGTTATCCAGATATATGTCTACTGTTATGTATACATTTATATTGCCAACTATATATGCCGATAAAGTACTACTAACTATATATGCTGATCATTTTATTGCTGGTTGTAAATATATGCTGACCATTCTGTGTAATATGCGATTGTAATGACAACTATATACACATACAGCCCCATATTGGCATTCATACACACATTTCTATTTTTATTAAAGCTCATTCCAATCTCATTTTCCTTATTATCTCCGTAGTATTAAAATTGCGGCATCTTGGATAGTATTGTGGTAATGCTCCCTGCAGCGCTCACACCAATTACAAGTTGCCATAATGTATCCACGACACGCAAGTTGCGCCGCTACATTATACCAATAGGTTCCCGTCATCATTATTAACTTTCTGAGTTCGCGCATGCGCACACTGCCAGCAGCTTCGCTAGTGACAGCGGAATGCCGACACACACACCTTGATATTCCAGTATATCAACGGCACACATGCCGTGCCGCTACACTACATCAATAGGTATCCGTCATCACTATCGACTTTTTTAGTTCGCGCATGCGCACACTACCGGCGGCTCCGCTAGTGACAGCGGAGTACCGACTGACATATTCTGATGTTCCCAGTATGCTTGGACTATCTAATACCTATCTGCTTTTCCAAATCATATACACTACTTATTGCTTTTGACAGTGCTGAAGTCACTGATTTTATGTTATTTTAATGTATCTTTTAACTCTGTTTGATTTTGTCTATGTAAAAAATCCTCACGCCCACTAGGAGGCGGAGCCTAGGGGCTTTTTGGTGCCCTTTTGTCACATATAAAAACTTGCTCTGTTTAACCATGACCATACACTGCCTGTACATCTGATGAAGAGGGTCTAAACCTTCGCAACGCGTTATGTTTTGGCTAAATAAATTGAACCTTTTATTAAAAGTAGCTGCCTGAGTGGTGGATCGCGCTACATAACCTGGTACCTTTCCTGCCTAGCACTTGCATCTGATACCTCGGACAGGCCAACCTGCTGCCGATCCCAGAAGGCTGCTCCACCACCAATTAAAACCACGCGCTTATTGCTGTTGTATCATTATACACAACGTTACAAGGTGAGCAAGACTATATACTTGTTTATAGCATCACCAAATACATATACACCTGAAAAAATGTATTGCCCTATGAGGAGATCTGCTCTATTTTTTCTCTCTAGAATATATCAATGTAGCTGAAGCATGAGAAGACCATATAATGACTGAGTTACACAGCGTGGAGTCATTGGCAGTATGAGGAGACCATATAGTGGCTGAATGACACAGCGTAAAGGTGTTGGCAGCATGAGGAGACCATATAGTGGCTGAATGACACAGCTTGGATGTGGCTGAAGCATGAGGAGACCATATAGTGTCAGCATGAGTAGACATTAGGGCTTCATAATACCTAAGATTAAAAGACAAAATTTGACATTTTAATTGAAGATTTATGTTAGCTAGTGCTACCATAAAAAAAATCTTTAGGCCCAGACCCAGGCCCAGCAGCATCAGTAAACCATATATTTGCTGAATGACATAGCCTGGAGTTGGCTGAACATCAGGAGACCATATGGGGGTACATTTATCAATGTTTGCTTATGTATTCCTTTTTTTTAGTTATTTTTTTTCTTACTTAATTTTTTTTGCTTATGTGCGACTTTTTTATCAACTGGTTTCAGCCTGTTGATAAATTTCTTTCACATAAGCACTTTTCTTTTTTTTTTTTAATTTGCTTTGGTAGTGGCTTTTTCTGCTCCATGTCTGAGCTGGAGTAAATTTAGTAGGTTTTTCATGTGATGCGACTTTTTTGCGACCGTCGCACTTGATAAATCTCTGACCACTGCACGTCAAAAATCACTTTTTACTTTGGTAAGCAAGTTTCTTTTTTTTTTTTTTTTTTTTGCTTAGGACACTGCACAATCAAAAAGTCGCACAAAAAATAGAGTAGTCGCACATGCAACTTTTTTACAACAATTTTAAGCAAAGAAAACATACTAAATGCTTTCATAAATGTCCCCCATAGTGTCTGAATGGCACAGCCTGGAGTTGGCAGAAGCATGAGGAGACCATTGAAATTAAAGATTTTTAAATTTAAGATTTTGAAATTTTAATTTCACTACTCTGCCTGAAATACTTATTGTGTATATGAGGGAAGTACTAGTCTAGAACAGCAGCAGAGGTGTACTATTTTCTGTCCTTTCACAGTATATAGACCTATGGCAGATTAACAGGTACAAAAAAGTACACTACTTAGATGTAGGTATGTGGTATGCACTTATGAGATAATTAACCAAACCCCAAGGCCGCAGCCTGGGGTGCAAACACCTCAAATTGCTCCCCCCTAAAACATAACTTTTAATAGTGTATATATTTAAAAAGTAACAAATCCAGAAGGTGATGATTAAAAATACAGTGTCACATGGGAAAATAATATTGGAGCAACATTACTCCAGTATTCAGGGCTCTGCAGAAGCCCAACATCCCAATTGTGACACTAATTAGAACACAAAATTGCCGCCTCTACATGTTTCGCCGTCACCACGGCGTTCTCAAGAGGCAATATGTGGCAACATCCATGCACTTATGAGGGCAGAAAAATGTGCTACAGTATGCTTAAAAATATTTATTTTTACCTGTGTCCCAGATTCCAAAATTCCTTTATAAACAGAGAATGTCAGAATATCACCTGACATTCAAAATAAGAAAATGATACATACGTTCTCTGGAGAAAAGGATCCTTCATTAGATGACAATATGAGTATTGTGTGTTCCAGTGACATTAGCTCATCGGAGGAACAGGAAAACATGATACAACTTAATTCTACAACTGAAGAACCAAAACAAACAATGAACGACTTAAAGCCTACTGGGACTGAGGAACTTCAAAATGGTAAATCTACCACCTGGGATAGTCAGTCAATTCCAACAGCTGATGATCAGTATCTACAGTTCTCTGTTTCTGCTAGTACTTGGCAATATTCCTTTTATTACTGGTATCAACTTTGCAATAATGCTGGTAGAGTAACTCAAGGATACCCACATGTTACCCACACAGTCAATATATGGAGACCATATAGTGTCTGAAGGGCACAGCCTGGAGTTGGCTGAAGCATGAGGAGACCATATAGTTGCTGAATGACACAACCTGGATCTGGAAGCAGAATGATCCAGCTAGTGCTTCCATAATATTTTTTTTAGGCCCAGACCCAGGCCCAGCAGCATCAGTAAACTATATATTGGCTGAATGACACAGCCTGGAGTTGGCTGAAGCATGAGTAGACCATTGAAATTAAGTGACAATAGGGCCTAGCAATCTCTAAGAATAAAATATGAATTTTGACATTTCCATTGAAGATGTATGGTACCTAGTGCTACCATAAACATATATAAGTAATGTCCTAGGCCCAGCAGCACCACTAAACCATGTAGTTGCTGAATGACACAGACTGGAGCTGGCTGAAGCATCAGTAATCCATATATTGGATGAATGGCACAGCCTGGAGGTGGCTGAAGCATGAGGAGACCATATAGTGGATGAATGACACAGTCTGGAGTTGGCTGAAGTATGAGAAGAGACCATATAGTGGCTGAATGAGACAGCCTGGAGCTGGCAGCAGCATCAGGAGTCCTGAAAGTGACCCAGTGACAGAGGGGTGCGGTGAGTGGCAATACCAGTACCCGGTGACGAAGGTGGGTGAAAAAATGAAGTGTTGGTATGGCACCATGGTCAATCTACTCTCATGCATCAGGCATTGGTGGATAGAAATTCTGGCTGATCCATGCCAAATTCATCTTCACAAAAGTCATTCTATCCACATTTTTCGTGGACAGACGAGTTCTCCTTGGGGTGACTATGGCCCCCTGCCGAACTAAACACCCGCTCTAAGGACACACTACTGGCTGGGCAGGATAGCTTTTCCAGGGCAAACTCTGCTAGTTGCAGCCACAAATCAAGTTTGGCTGTCCAGAAGTCCAGCGGATCTTCAAGGTGTGTTGGCATGGGCATGTCAAGGTATGCCACCACCTACTGGTTCAGGTCCTGCTCCAGGTGTACCTGGTGCTGATGAGTTGCTTCACTATGCAGGTGAAGTAAGCTACTCATCAGCGACTGTAGACTCAGGCTGCTGCTGATGGAGCTGGTACTACTCCTGCCACTCCACCCCTCCCCAGCAGCCATTGCAGTGGAAGGTGAGCGTATGGGGGCCCGATTCAGACATGCGAGAAGATTGACGATGGCGCCGATAGGCATCGGCCAACTGACTACATAGGATGCCTCTGTAGTAGGTCACTTTGTCCTCCCTCTCAGTAAAAAAGGCCCCTATTTTGTGGCAGTAGCGTGGGTCCAATAAGGTGGAGATCCAAAAGTCATCCCGCTGCCGAATGGTGACAATTTGGCTGTCAATATGCAAGCAAGTGAGCATGCATCGTGCCATTTGTGCAAGTGACTCGGAGGGTCTCCCTGCCTCCACCTGCACTGCATACTGCCATGGTGTGTCTGGGTCCTCTGTCTTGCCCTCCTCATAACCATCTAGCTTCTCTAGCTACTCCTACTTCTCCTCTCCTGTCAGATTACTAGAAAACCGCCCATTTGGTGAAACCTAAACTGTGCTCCACTATGCCCCTCCCCCTCCTCCTTCAGGAACTGCTTCACAACCAGATTGAACACGTGTGCCATGCAGGGCGCATGGCTCAGCCTTCCCAGTCGCAGCGCAGACAAGATGTTCTTCCCTTTGTCAGTCACCATGGTTCCCATTTCCAGTTTTTGTGGATAAAGCCATGCTCTGATTTCTTTACAAAGGACTTTTAGCAGTTCCTCCCCTGTGTGACTCCGTTTGCCAAGGCAAACCATGTGAAGAACAGCGTGACACCTCCGTGCCCTGCACACATGGTATGCTGAAGGGCCACTGTGACTTGTCTGGGCAGTGGAGGCTGAGGACATGGTGGAGGATGAGGAGGTGGAGTTGCACACTGTCACAGGACCAACGGCCTGAGAGAGTGGAGGAGGAAGCGTCGTGACCTGTCCAAGTTGGTGTTGTGGCTGTGCAGGAACCACATTCATCCAGTGAGCCGTAAAAGACATGTAGTGTCCCCGATTATAGTTACAGCTCCAGACATTGGCGCTGCCGTACACTTTAGTACACACCGAAAGGCTCAAGGACTACCTACACACCGAAAGGCTCAAGGACTACCTTTTCTTCCACAAAATTTTGCAGGGCTGTAACTGCCTTCTTCGAAAAGAAATGACAGCTTGGCACTCTCCACCTCGGCTTGGCACAAGCCATCAGTTCTCTGAAAGGTGCAGAGTCCACCACTTGAAAAGGGAGGGACTGCAACACCAGCAACTTGTACAGGAGCACCTTCAGCTTCTGCGCCATTGGATGAGTGGGCGCATATTGTTTTCTCTTGGACATGGCTTCGCCAATGGATTGTTGGCGTAATGGCTGACTAAAAGTAGGAGGAGCAGAAGCATCTGGAGCGACAGAAGGAGGGTATGATACACAGCTCCCTTCGGCTGAGGTGGTGGAGCATTGGCTGGCTGAAAGAGGGAGCGGCGTGCAACTGGGTGATGCAGCAGGCTGGACCACCACATCGGAGCCACGGTTCTCCCAGGCTGATTTATGCTGGGGAAGCATATGTTTATGCAGGGCCGTGGTGCAAACATTGGGACCCTGGCCACGCTTCACCTTCTTGCATGAACCTCCTCCGGATGCCTGATGAAAAACTGCCTCACCGCAGAGTAGCTGATTTTCCCACCAACAGTCCTCACTACTTGAATGCTACTGCCGCCGTCTTCCACTACCTCCCGGGTAAGTAGGCTGCCACGAAGCAGGTGGTCTCTGGCCACTTATGCCTCCATGCTGACTGGCAACCACGCTACCACCTTGCTGGCTCAGCTGCTGCCTCACGAGCAACCTGCAACTCTCTTCTCCTGATGATGAAGCCCCTTCTGCACCCGGCTCCCAATTGCGATCGGCTTAATCATCATCAACAAGTGTCTGCATGTCACTGATGTCCTCCTCAGGGTCCTCAACAGTGTCTGTTTCAGGACCCTGAACCCTGGTAACAACGCCTCCCACGTCACTCTCCTCATCACTACTTGCCCACCTAGCGGAAGAAGCGGCGGATGTCTCCTCCACTTGTTGGCTGGGCAGTAGCTGCTGACTGACCTCTATTAGATCGTCCTCAGTGAATAGTGGAGCTGAACCCACAGCATAAGACCCTTCTGTAGGGGAGGGAACAGCATTTTACAGAGGCAATGGGAGGACAGGGACTGCTCCCGGGCCATGCCAACTGAGGGTTGTACCTGGTAAGAAAAAAGAAAAGAGAAGGACCGCACCTCGTGTATTACCCAAGGTACCAGGAGGGGTAGAGGGTGGACTGTACCAGCCTTTCGGTTGGCCGCTCACCTAAAGGTAGAATTTCAGAGCTTATCACCCCTGGAAGGGGGTATAGTCAAAGCCTGTAGTGAACTGCAAAGCTCAAAGGGTCACAGGGAAGGAGGAACCGATTCTGTTCAGTAGAGTAGGTAAGGGAAGTAAAAAGACCAGTGCTTCAGGCGCTGTTCAGAGTTTCATTGGTTGAATGAATATTCAAATGCAGGTATCTCATTTAAAGTGCCATTAGGCGCTATGTTTATTTAGGAAGTCACCAATGACCCGTTTCGGAGGTAGAACCCTCCTTCCTCAGATTGGCATTGCCTCAACTGAGGGTTGTGTCTGAGAAACCCAACGACTGTTGACTGGGGGTATCAGATGTCACTTGTGATGAAGTGGATGACCGTGTTAACCAATCGATGACGGCAGATGTGTTGCTGGTTGAGACTCGACCGCTAGCTGATGCCTGGAGCTCTGGCCTCTCGCTGTGACTCCTGCTGCCACTACTTAAAAAAGTATATGAGTACAACACCAGCCGGTGAGTACTTTTGCCTGGACTTTCACAGTATCTGGCCCTTGACAGATTAATAGGTTTAAAATAGTACACTACTTAGAGGTAGGTATGCACTTATGAGGGCAGAAAAATGCACTACAGTACGCTTAATAAACGTATTGGAGTAAAGCACCAGCCGGTGATTTCTTTTGGCTGTCCTTTCACAGTGTGTAGGCCCTTGACAGATTAACAGGTGCAAAATAGTACACTACTTAGATGTCTGGATGTGGTATGCACTTATGAGGGCAGAAAAATGCTGTACAGTGCGCTTAAAAAAAAACTTATTTTAGTCAAATGCCAGCTGGTGATTACTTTTGCTTGGACTTTCACAGTATGTAGGCATTTGGCAGATTAACAGGTACAAAATAGTATACTACTTAGATGTAGGTATGTGGTATACACTTATAAGGGCAGCAAAATGCGCTACTGTAAGCTTCAAAAATTATTTGAGCAAAACACCAGCCAGTGATTACTTTTGGCTCTCCTTTCACAGTATGTAGACCCTTGACAGATTAACAGGCACAAGATAGTACACTAGATAGATGTAGGTATCTGGTATGCACTTATGAGAGCAGAAAAATGCGGTACAGTATATTTAATAAAACGTATTTTAGCAAAACACAAGCTGGTAATTACTTTTGCCTGGACTTTCACAGTATGTAGGCCCTTGACAGATTAACAGGTACAAAATAGTACACTACTTAGATATACGTATGTGGTATGCACTTATAAGGGCAGAAAAATGCGGAACAGTACGCTTAAAAAAAAAGGATTTTTGCACAACACCAGGAGAACACAACAGTGCTGCAGCACAAAAAAGCTGTTTACTAAACACAAAAAGTCAAAGACTATTAGGAATTGACTGTTGGGTATTATACCGTCTATAGACTAGTATAACCAGCAGATGATTGGTTGTGGAACAAAGACACAAAATTGCGCTGAAAAATTATTCCTGCCTCCTCTGCTGAGGTTTATGAAGTTGAGGCGGCTTGTTGAAATGTATGAGGCAACACACAGCTATCTGCCTCTCTCTGTAATACAATGCTGAAGAAAGTAACTGGGAGGTTTATGGCTGCAGTAAAAATCCTTTTCAGTGAAAAAAAAACACTACTCTCTGTCCACCAGTACACTGATGTGACCAGGATGTGAAACGCTGCTGGAATGAGCTTTTCTGGGTAACACACACAGAGCGATGTCCGTCCTGTTTGAATGCAGCGCAAAATGGCTGCCGTTTATATAGGGCTGTGTCATAGGGGTGACTGGCTGCATCCTGAATGTAATTCAGGGTCATCCCGCCTACTTCCCTTCCCTCCTTGCCTTCCCGCCTTCCCAGCATTCCTTGCCCCATGCACTGACATGTGGATCTGCCATTTTAGGAGCCTGGACCGCAGTAAATGGAGTTTAATGAAGCGATTTGTGCGATAGAATAGCGGTGATATTCGCATTAGTTGCAAATCGAATATTTCATGAAATTTGTAACGAATTCCGGTTCATCAGCTTCAATTCGCTCATCTCTAGAAGTAATTTACAAATCTGTTTAACTTTCTGGCACCAGTTGATTAAAAAAAAAAAATGTTTTCCAGGGGAATACCCCTTTAATGACACCACCTGTTTTTACCCTAAAGACCAGGCCCTATTTTTCAAATCTGACGTGTCTCTTTAAGTGGTAATAACTTTTAAATGCTTTTACTGAGTAATTTTGAGATTGTTTTTTAATGACTTTATTTTAGTGGTAAATTTTTGTTGATAAATGCAGCAAAATATTATAAAAAATGTAAAAATGTCTGCTGTTTTTTTTCCTCTTTTTTTGTATTGCCATGTTCTACCGGCCTTAACATTTTTTTTTGTTGTCTGACGCTATGATGTGAGGGACTTTTTTTTGCAAGAGGAGACGTACCTTGTGCTTAGATTCACACTTGAGGTGACTGAGGAGCAATCTGCAAGTCGGACCTATGTCTGCCATAATTTGGTTCCTGGTTTTATTTATCTGGCCAGGTAGGTTAGTTGATAGGACCCGCACCATTTGAGAAACCTTGGTGTGGTGTGCGGGCTCAAGCGTGTCCTTCATATAAGGATATACTGGCTAATGTCTCAATTTTACATCAGTTTTGAGGATTAGCTAATGTCATTGTTTACATTAACCACAGTTGTGAAACCACATTGTGATCCATAGGTGCAGGTCCTCCACTCCAACGCAGGTGCACAACTGCACTTGGGGTAGAGCACCTTGTATCACCTTAGATCACATCAATGTAAGTGTTTGTTTAAAGTCAGTCATGTTTAACGCATCCACATACACATTTATCTGGTGTCAAGATGCCATTGTGGTACTTGTGACCGTTTGCAGGCATCCTCCATTGTATGCAATTTTTGCTGGGGATCGTCCTTAGCAACGGTTTACAAGTGCAGGACCTCCGCCCCAGCAAAGGTGCACAACTGCACTTGGGGTTGAGTTTTCCTGCTATAACCATGTTCATGCAAATATAAGCTGTTATGTCTTTGCTTAGGGCTTATACTAATGCACCCTTTTATCTTGCTGGGTAGCATTAGGGTTTCACCTGTGAGGCCTGCTATAAATGAACCAACCAGGGTGGGGCTTGTAGCTTGTCTACTCCCTCCCATTGTATGTGTGCTTAGATTCACACTGGAGGTGACTGAGGAGCAATCTGCAAGTCGAACCTATGGCTGCCGTAATTTGGTTACTGGTTTTATTTATCTGGCCAGGTAGGTAAGTTGATAGGACCTGCACCGTTTGAGAAACCTTGGCGTGGTGTGCGGGCTCAAGTGTGTCCTTCATATAAGGATATACTGGATAATGTCTCAATTTTACATGAGTTTTGAGGGTTAGCTAATGTCATTGTTTACATTAACATTTACATTTGTGAAATCACATTGTGATCCATCGGTGCAGGTCCTCCACTCCAACGTAGGTGCACAACTGCACTTGGGGTAGAGCACCTTGTATCACCTTAGATCACATCAATGTAAGTGTTACATTAATAGTTGCCCAACAATTGTGCACACATAGATATTTTCCTAAGAAAAAACAAAACCTCACTTTCTTAAATATTTAGGTTTTAAGTTTAATAACATGTTTGATTGGCAAAGTTCACTAATGCTGTACAATAATAAAATTCATTCTCAAGATAAACTTGCCTAATATTTGTGTACACAGTGTAGATAAACCTAGCCATCTAGCTTGTCTACACCTTTTCTAATCTGAAGCAATATTTCTTTATCTTTTAACTTTGCTATAGCAAACCTTATACAATATTTTGCAGGATTGAGAGTCAAGGCAACTAACAGTTCTGCTAACTCTGCAAATGAACACATAACAAATTGGTATAGCTTTATGCTAAGTTATGGTTAGTTAAACCTTAAAGGTTCGAAAGCAAAATCAAGAATTGAGTAATGGATTTTTGTCAGGTACAATGTTGTCATGAAGACCGTAAGTGAATTGAAATCACCAAATGCATCTACTGTATATCTTATACAAAAAAGAAGGTTGCAACATCACTCTTGGTCAAAAAATTGAGGCTTTTAGCGCAATTTATGATCAAAACGTGTCCCCCGTCACCCACGGGTAAGTGGCCTCTTGTCAAATGGGACCTTAATATGCTTACTCCACTCACCTCTGCTGGGCATATTCATCTGACTGGGTGACATGCAGGATCCACTATAAATTTAAAAAACCTCCTGTGAAACAGGGAGGGGTGTACTGCTAGAGAGGGTGCCACCTTAATGTTTCCTGAATATTGTGTATATGTATGGGGACAACATATTAGATAACTTGAAGCCACTCAAAGTCTTTTAATAGCAATATATAATAATGTTCCTGCCTTGCCCACTGCATACTAAGCCTGGTACTTATAGTACTACTCCTGGTCCAGACATTTATGTTCTGAAGATTACACTTTTACCTTCCATACAACTTCTGGTCCAGACACCTGGCTACTCCAGATTATGTCCCTGCCTAGAATACTATTCCTGCCTTAATACTTGGAGTGTTTCTGTTTTTGACTATTCTACACCAGGACGTTGCATTGCTCTCTTCTGGCCCTAACTCGGCCTGCTCCAGACGACCCTGATTCTATCTCCTGGTACAACAACCTGGTCTGTTCCTGGTCCTGATCCTTGTATCTTCTACTTCTGTCATTGGCCTGATGTTGAGAGCTGATTCTAGTATCTCCTGACAACATCCCTGACCTGCTCCTTCACATCAGTCCAGGGATTGACCTTGGCCTCCTCCTAGATGCCTTTCTTAAAATCGCTTTGTTCCAACAATGGCCAACATCTGATACTATGACTAAGGTATTACTTCTGAAATATGTCAGATGTTAGTTTCCATGAACACTATTGAATGTTATTTTTATAATTCATGAATAAAAGGAAGATTTTTTGCACAGCAACACTTTGGGGCTGGACTTTTTTTTATTTCCTTCATCCAATGGCCAGTAGCTGGTTGCTTTTTTTTTTCCAACCTTGGACTTGCTCTGGACTTTGTTTCCTGTCTTTCATAGTTCAAGTTTCTGGTCTGTGCTGGATCTCGGAGTTTCAACCCTTATCAAGTTCTTTGATTCAGTATTGATACTGTAGGTGTGAATACACCCTATATAAAACTTCATGAGAAAACCCCTCATGATCCTAAAGGATCTGACTTTACAGCACATTTTTTTATAGGAGAAACTGATGAAATTTCAATGACAAGAAGAAAGGTTCCCAGAATTAACTCAAACAAAATTCAGGGACACAATCATTTTACTAGAAGAATTAAGGAACTGTCCTATAATAAGAGGAATCCAGATCTGAGAAAGTGAAGCCTTTCTCTGACTTGACTTGTCTGTATTTGTTAACATGTGCTTAAGAACATAGAAAATGTACTTGGCAAATACTTCTCTGGGAAAAGAGAAGATCATTTTTCCTTTTCTAGCATGAAAGGGCCGCTATAAACATTCAACAATTACCAGAACCATTTTACTGTGCAGACACCAAGGCAACATAAGCAGATACATTACCAGAAAGGATGCTATCAGTTTGTAACAAGAACTATTAGAAATATGTTTTTATTCCTCATCATACAGAATGCCTGGAATTTTATGAAAAACTACATAACATTTACTTTTATTCATACCGTCTGAAGTCTTTCTTTCAGTTCGTTCACATTCTGCTCTTTTTCAGAAAGTATGATGTTCTCTTCGTTTGCTCTTTGCTTATAGATTACTTTGTAGTTCAGTAAGTCAGAAGACAGTCTCTTTATTTCCTTTAAGAAAGACAATTTTATAGCAAGTAAACAATTCATATTCAACTAAACATCTCTAACTTCATTTCATAGAAATGAAAGAAAGCTTAAAGTGAAGCTTTAAAGCCCTGAATTCCCTGCTGGTAACTTGTTAAATAGTACAAGCTTGTTAAATAGTTATCAAGCTCATTTCCTCGTCCTCCTGAACTCATAATTTATTTTGAAAACTACTAAAAGTTCATCTTTAAAGACAGGATGGACTATCAGCTCACTCCCTTAAAGCTGCCCATAGAAGTATTTGGAGAAAGGAGGAGTTAGTTGCAGAGTAAGACAAAGGCAAAGAAAGACACAAAAGCTGCTGAAAGCTTTGGTGTTGTATTTCAGTACTGCTTTATAATATCCTCCATGCTGCTGCTGTTTGTGTGGGTGTGTTGTACTGATATAGCCCAATAACAAAACCAAACACAATAAACCCCTAGGCCGAAGAACAGGATCATTAACACCTAATCTGAAAATCCATCCCTAAAACTTCTAATCAGTACATATAAAACTAAGTTTCAGTGATCTACTAGATGGGATTTAAAACCCCGTGTTACAGAGTATACGGTTAAAGGGGTTATCCAGGTTTATACATTTTTCACTATCGTGCCCCTAATGCCAATTTATGTCTTTAGTGTTTTACTTGCCTAACAAGTGGGGTGATTGAACTCTTTTTTATGATTTCATGGTCCCCCTGGGTTCAGCATTCCATTGGACTCTGGATGACTGTTGTCTCGAGCCTTTACCGGGATCCTGTTTGGCTCGGGAAAACAGCTGATCACAGAGGGCTTGGCTTCTAGCCTCTGATGACGTGTGCGGTCAAGCTGTACATACTGCTCCACTGGCATTAAAAACATCCTCGGCAGTCACGTGATCTCAGCCGTCTGTAGCCAGCGGGGGATACATTGAACATCTGGCTTATCAGGAAAGACAAGAAGAAGACAAGCACCCTGTGATCAGCTGTTTTCTCGTGCCAAAACACGATCCTGGGAAATGGTTTGAGACAACAGTCATCAAGAGTCCAAAAGAATGCTGAACCCGGGGGTCAATCCACCCCACAGAAAAAAGTGTCAATCCACCCCACACATGTAAGGCAAGTGAAGCACTTAAAAAATAACTTGGCATCACGGGAACAATAGTGAAAAATAAAAACAACCTGGGTAACCCCTTAAAGAATACACATCCTGTCCTTTTTTATAAGGGAAAGACTCCCTTATGTCTTTTATGATATAAAAAACAAGCAAAAGGCGCCTTCTGTGTAAATCCTTCTAACAAAGGGAAAGTGTAAAGGTGAGCGAAACACTGACTCACCTGGATGGGTTGTGCAATTACCGACACAACATGTACAGAGGTAGACAAAGAGGCTGCAGCAACTTTCTCCACCACGCTCCAGGCGTGAGAAAAAGAATACCACTCCAAATTCCACCGAACAAGGAGGATCCAATGGGCGCTGCCTCACCACAGAGAGGGGATACAATACTGTTCAAGTAGGTTGCACAGTATTGTATCCCCTCTCCGTGGTGAGGCAGCACACATTGGATCCTCCTTGTTTGGTGGAGTTTGGAGTGGTATTTATGTATTTTATGAGCAGAGTCTGCAGAACTCTGATCTGGTAAGGATGTGTGCTAACTTTGATAGGGTTAAAGAAAGTGTGACCAGTATGATTTATAGGTATATAATGTTGCACGCAAGTATATCCTTAGAGTCACCCTAAAGGATTGCTCACTTGTTCACAAACCTAAACAGCCTATCACAAATCAAGCTATAACACGTGATATATATGAAAAAACATTGTGATGCTGTCATGTTAAAGCCCTTGTTAAGGCAGAATGGTGCTTTTCTAAGTAACTTGTAAATCTATTTTCCTTCTTCCCTCAGTAGAAGTGTATTAATATTACCTTTCCTAGGGGGTGTCAGTGTTATTTCAAATAGAACTTACATGTTGGGAGATACAACATTTGAACTTTTGTTGTTTATTCCAAATACAGTTTGAGACAACTTTAATAAGTCACATAAATTATGCTCCTGCTGCTCCAGTTGATTAACTGTCTGACTCGATATGGCTGTTGATAGACTGGATTGACAAATGTCTTGATCTTAGATAAAAGTAAGCAAAAACTAGTGTCTGCGAGGGTATGAATCAATAGTCTTGTTGGTTAACCATGTGCTAGACATCATAAGAGACTGTGGACCATTTGGTCCTTTAAGTTAATGCCCCAACTGTGGGTGACACTGGGTCTGTTGCCAATCTAGGGTAGTAAGTAATTTTACGATATGAGTAAATTCCAAAGATGGTGCAAATGCCCATAATGTTGTTGGCATACCCATCAAAAGTACCAGTACACCTGATCTTATGCTGTTGCTCACAGGGACATGATTGTGTTATTAGAGTCTTTCTATCACTGTTTGATTAAATGCAACAATAACACTGTTGCAACAAATGAAATGCAACAATAAATCTATTGTACAGAAAATGGCTCTCTTGTTGAGCGTCATTACAATGTACAATTGGTTGCCCAAGAAACAAGCCTTCATATAGGTCTCTGGATGGAAAAATAAAAGAGTTATGGCTCTAAAAAAGCGAGGAGGAAAAAACGAAAATGCAAACATTTAATTGGCTCAGTCCTTTAAGGCCAAAATGGGTTAAAAATGTATATGTATACGAAGATTTATGAAGTGAAATACTAACAGCACCATATTGCCAGAGAAAAAAGAAAAATATTCCATAGAAACCAGTGTGATTGCACCTATATGATATAAATGGTACACTGTGTGTGAATATTGGTGCCACATTTGATATTATAGTCAAATAAAGAACATAAAGTACAAGTCATAGTAGTACACAAGTACAGTATTGTGACTGCAGTTGATCAGCAACTTTAGCAATAAGGAGATTTATTATAACAAGACAACTAACTGCCCCCCCCTCCTCCTCCCCCGCATTGTCTCGCTCTGTAGAGCTTCCTCAAAGGTCTGGGCTAATGGCCCAAACCTGTGAAAACCGCAGTCGATAATCGTACAGCAAAACCATAGCAATTCATAGTAAAAAAAATGCATGCTTTTTTCTGATACTTACCCACCTGACCTTCAAATCATGATAAAAACATGAAAAAAAAAATCACTATGCAACATGTGGTAAAAACATGAAAACATGCACTGTGTGAATCCAGGTGGAACAGGAAATTTCTTAAGACATCCAATAATGATTTGCAGGTTGCTTAAAGATTAATACTATTTAAATAGGTAAACAGGCTTCCAGGCTTCAATGCCATACATCATATTAAGCAATTGCCTATTATCAATACAAACATGATAGATTTATTGTACTGCTGACAATATAGAATGTAGCGGATGACAAACTTTAAAAAACAAGTAATTGAAACGCTCCAAGCACTGGAGAAACTTTCATCTCTTTAAATAAGTTATAGAGTCTTTAGCCATAAATATTGTGCCCTTCTCTTGCTCACCCCTCTCGCTTCCCTACAGGGGTAGTCTGTTTTCTATCTCTCTCTCCTTGAGTGCTCTGACATCCACCCAGACAAACAGCAGAGGTTATGAATGCTGTTTGACGATAGTATCAAGAATTCAGCATAATGCCACAGTGGTAACCAAGCATTTAGTGTAGTAATAGTTTTATCTAGCCACAAAGTTTGGTCTGTTTAACTTTTCTCCACAAAACTGGAATTCCATCTTATCACAGACCTGGATTTTAGCTGCTCTGGACAAAATCAAATAACGATATAAAGAAAAATAAAGATAGTCCAATGGCTAAAGATTCATAAACACTGGATTCAGACTATACTTATAGAACATTACCTTTACACGTGAGTGTGTAAATAACAAGTACAAGAGTGATAAAAAAAAAGCCACAAAGGTTAACATAAATCCCAGTCTTTTAAGAGTAAGACACAAAGTTTCACAGAAAAAAGAAGTTTAATGGACGATATTCTTAAGTAAATGTACAGGATCCATATAAATATTAGGCTTGTGTATGTTTTACATGTAAAATCATTACTTATAAAGATATAAAATCCAAACACGCAATATGAATGAAAGGAATTGTCGAAACAACTTTAACTCCTTGCTATTGTAGGCAGTTTTGTCCCCCTAAGACTACAGCGATTTTTCATTCTTGTTTTTTTCATTTCCTCCATGCATTTTATTAGCCAATTTTCTACCTACAGGGCCACATATGGGCTTGTTTTATTGCGGGACCACTTTTACTTTGGGATGACAACACTCGTTTAACAAAACAAAAAATAAATTGCAAAGCCAAAGAAAAAATTCTGAGGCACAAATTAAAAACCTTTAGAGTTAAAATGATCTCTATTCTGTAGGTCTATATGATTACAACGATTTATATGGGTTTTGCTTTATTTTACTACTTAATAAAACTTTTTATAAGAAAATAAGTATGCCTTAAATTGCCATTTTCTGACTCCTATAACTTTAGTATTTTTATGAGAACAGGGCTGGCTGTGTGTGTGCTCATTTTTAGGGCTGTGATCTGTAGTTTTTATAGTTTTTATTGGTATTGGTTACAACTTTTTGTTTAGATGGGACTTTTTGATGACTTTAATAATTTTTTTTCTCATATATTAAGTGACCAAAAACCAGCTATTCTGGTGGTTTTTTTTTATTTTTCCGCCATTTACCATGCCCCCAATCTCCAGATACCGCTATTTATTACATTTAAATGCCATGAATGCCTTTGATTGTGGCATCTAAAGGGTTAATGCCTCGGTGTAATTGCTGATGTCCGGCATAAGCAGTGAGTTCCGGTTGCTGATATCATCTGTTACTCACCAGGAATGCGGCAGTGCTTCATACACCTGCATTGCTCCTTTCCTTGCTAGGCATGTGTTGCTACTCTTTCCTTGCTAGGCATGTGTTATACAATGAAGAAACTTTCAAGCAAAAGCCAGCTCACCCCTGGTCCGGATATTGAGCACGGAAAAGTGCGGACTTGCACTGAAGCACAATGAAAGAATGGAACGGAATCCAGCTCAAATGTAGATCAAATATGCGCAGCTTTATTTCGACATCACGCCCAAAGCAACAGGTACAAGTCGGAAATGACGCGTTTCGGCCAGGTGCTGGCCTTAGTCACCTTAGTCAACTGGCCGAAACGCATCATTTCCGACTTGTACCTGTTGCTTTGGGCGTGATGTCGAAATAAAGCTGCGCATATTTGATCTGCATTTGAGCTGGATTCCGTTCCATTTTTTCAATGTGTTGTACAATGAATACCTCCTGCTTATCCAAGCTGTAACTGCGACTGTGCAGTTACGAGCACAGATAGTACAGCGTGATGGGAGTCCAGCTCCTGTACAGTATACAGCCTTGCACTATGCCAGGATGAAAACTCTCACCCTCCGCCTTCTAGATTTGCCAACAAAAATAGTAATTTACCATCTAGCTTGCTGAATGCTCAAAATGGGAAAGTTTGAGGGCTTGGTACTGGAGAAACATAACAATGTAGTTGGTGTCAGTAAGCCCTGGCTAGACTCCTCATGTGACTGGGCTATCAATATGGAATTTACACTGTTCCAGATATTTAGAAAATGTATTGGAGGATAATTTATCCTATTTATTTATAGGTATTTTTGGTTTAAAGGGTACCTCTCATCAAATAAACTTTTGATATATTTTAGATTAATGAATGTTGAATAACTTTCCAATAGCATGTTAATGAAAAATATGCTTCTTTCTATTGTATTTTTCCCGATCAGTCCTGTCAGCAAGCATTTCTGACTCATGCTGGAGTCCTAAACACTCAGAGCTGCCAGCCTGCTTTGTTCACAGCCCGTTTGGCTGTGAACAAAGCAGGCTGGCAGCTCTGAGTGTTCTCCTTTGTGAACAAAGCAGACTGGCAGCTCGTAGTGTTTAGGACTCCAGCATGAGTCTGAAATGCTTGCTGCCAGGACTGGTAGGGAGACCCCTAGTGGTCATTTCTTCAAAGTGGAAAATTGAATACAAAGAAGCATATTTTTTAATAACATGCAATTGTAAAGTTATTCTGCATACATTAATCTATAATATATCAAAAGTTTTTTTGATGAGAGGTACCCTTTAAAGTGTAGAAAACAAAGGCATGTTGGGAGGGCAAGAACATATGATTTTTAAAAGGCAAATTTCCCTGTGCTAAGAGCTGAACTTCAGGACATAGACTGGGATGAGTTTTTGTCAAATACTGATACAGATGATAAATGGGAGATTTTTTAAATCTACACTGAATAACTATACTGCTTAATTTATTTCCTTGGGAACAAGTATAAACATTTAAAACTAAATCCCACATGGCTGAAAACTATTGTTAAAAGAGAAATAAACAACAAAAAAATAGCGTTTAACCCCTTAACGACAAGGGGTTTTTCCGTTTTTGAACTTTCGTTTTTTCCTCCTCACCTTTTAAAAATCATAACCCTTTCAATTTTGCACCTAAAAATCCATATGATGGCTTATGTTTTGCGCCACCATTCTACTTTGCAGTGACATCAATCATTTTACCCTAAAATCTACGTCGAAACGGGAAAAAAAATCATTGTGCGATGAAATTGAAGAAAAAACGCCATTTTGGAAATTTTGGGGGCTTCCATTTCTACGCAGTACATTTTTCGGTAAAAATGACACCTTATATTTATTCTGTAGGTCCATAAGATTAAAATGATACCCTACTTATATAGGTTTGATTTTGTCGTACTTCTGTAAAAAATCATAACTACATGCAGGAAAATGTATACGTTTAAAATTGTCATCTTCTGACCCCTATAACTTTTTTATTTTACCGCTCATGGGGCGGTATGATGGCTCATTTTTTGCGCTGTGATCTGAGGTTTTTAGCAGTACCATTTTTGTATTGATCAGACTTTTTGATCGCTTTTTATAAATTTTTTCATGATATAAAAAGTGACCAAAAAAACATTATTTCGAACTTTGGAATTTTTTTGCGCGTACGCCATTGACCGTGCGGTTTAATTATTGATATATTTTTATAGTTCGGACATTTATGCACATAGCAATACCACATATGTTTATATTTATTTTTATTTACATGATTGTTTTTTTTATGGGAAAAGGGGGGTGATTCAAACTTTTATTAGAAAAAGGGTTAAATGACATTTATTAACTTTTTTTCACACTTTTTTTTTGCAGTGTTATAGCTCCCATAGGGGGCTATAACATTGCACACACTGATCTTATACCCTGTTCACTGTAAAGCCATAGCTTTTCATTGATCAGTGTTATCAGCGGTCGATTGCTCAAGCCTGCATCTCAGGCTTGGAACTATCAATCGCCAAAGGGACACGCCGGAGGAAGGTAAGAGGACCTACGCTCGCGTCCCAGCTGATCGGTACACCGCATTTTCACTGCGGTGGTCCCTATCAGCCCCAGTGAGCAGCCGGGCAGCTTTCACTTTCGTTTTAGACGCGACGTTCAACTTTGAACACCGCGTCTAACGGGTTAATAGCGCGCTGCACAGTGATTGCTGCCGCACGCTATTAGCCCCGGGTCCAGGCTTCAGATACATGCCGGGACCGACCCGATATGACGCAGGGTCACCGCATGACCCCGCGTTATATCGCAGGAGCCAGCCAAGGATGTAAATATGCATCCTTGGTCGTTAAGGGGTTAAAAAATACAAATCACGGGGCTTAGCTTTAGCCTTTAAAAATTACAAAGAGCTTAATAAAAAGGAAAGAAAACAGAGGCGCAAGTAAACTAATAAGGGGCATTAACCCCTTAAGGAACAAGCCCATCTTCACCTTAAGGACCAGAGCGTTTTTTGCACATCTGACCACTGTCACTTTAAGCATTAATAACTCTGGGACACTTTCACTTTTCAGTCTGATTCTGAGTTTGTTTTTTCGTGACATATTCTACTTTATGTTAATGGTAAATTTTCGTCGATACTTGCATAATTTCTTGGTGAGAAATTAAAATTTTTTATGAAAAAATAGAAAATCTTGCATTTTTCTAACTTTGAAACTCTCTGCTTGTAAGGAAATTAGACATTCCAAATAAATGATACATTGATTCACATATACAATATGTCTACTTTATGTTTGCATCATTAAGTTGACATGTTTTTACTTTTGGAAGACAACAGAGGGCTTCAAAGTTCAGCAGCAATTTTCAAATTTTTCACAACATTTTCTAAATCAGAATTTTTCAGGGACCAGTTCAGTTTTGAAGTGGATTTTAAGGGCCTTCATATTAGAGATACCCCATAAATGACCCCATTATAAAAACTGCACCCCTCAAAGTATTCAAAATTACATTCAGAAAGTTTGTTAACCCTTTAGGTGTTTCACAGGAATAGCAGCAAAGTGAAGGAAAACATTCAAAATCTTAATTTTTTACACTTGCATGTTCTTGTAGACCCAGTTTTTTTATTTTTATAAGTGGTAATAGAAGAAAAAGCCCCCAAAATTTGTAACCCAATTTCTCTCGAGTAAGGAAATACCTTATATGTGTATGTGAAGTGTTCGGCGAGCGCAGTAGAGGGCTCAGAAGGGAAGGAGCGACAACAGGATTTTGAAAGCAAATTTTGCTGAAATGGTTTTTGGGGGGCATGTCGCATTTAGGAATCCCCTATTGTGCCAGAACAGCAAAAAACAAACAAACAAAAAAAAAAAACACATGGCATACTATTTTGGAAACTACACCCCTCAAGGCACGTAACAAGGGGTCCATTGAGCCTTATCACCCCACTGGTGTTGACGACTTTGTGTTAATGTCAGATGTGTAAAAAAAAAAATTCGCAAAAATGCATTTTTTCACCCAAATTTTACATTTTTACAAGGGGTATTAGTTGAAAATGTCCACCAAAATGTGTAACCCCATTTCTTCTGAGTATGGAAATACCCCATGTGTGGACGTAAAGTGCACTGCGGGTGAACTACAATGCTCACAAGAGAAGGAGCGCCATTGAGATTTCGGAGAGAGAATTTGGTTGGAATTGAAGTTTGGGGCCATGTGCATTTACAAAGCCCCCCGTGGTGCCAGAACAGTGCACCCCCCACATGTGACCCCCATTTTAGAAACGACACCCCACTGGTGTTTGACAGATCTTTGGAACAGTGGGCTGTGCAAATGAAAAATTACATTTTTCATTTTCACGGACCACTGTTCCAAAAATCTGTCAGACACCTGTGGGGCGTAAATGCTCACTGTACCCCTTATTACATTCCGTGAGGGGTGCAGTTTGCAAAATAAGTTCACATGTGTGGGGTCCATTGTTCTGGCACCATGGGGGCTTTTTAAACACATGTGGCCTTCAATTCCGGACAAATTTTCTCTCCAAAAGGCCAATGGCGCTGCTTCTCTTCTGAGCATTGTAGTTTGCCCGCAGAGCACTTTACATCCACACATGGGGTATGTTCTTATTCAGAAGAAATGGGGTTACAATTTTTTTCCCTATTTTCCCTTGTGAAAATGAAAAATTTAGGGTACCACCAGCATTTTATTGGAAAAAAAATGTTTGCTTCATTTTCCCATCCAATTTTAACGAAAATTTGTCAAACACCTGTGGGGTGTTAAGGCTTACTATACCCCTACATTCTGTGAGGGGTGTAGTTTCCTTAATGGGGTCACACGTGGGTATTTATTTTTTTACGTTTATGTCAGAACAGCAGTAAAATTTGATATTTTTTACTTTTACATCTTGTGAAAATAAAAAGTATGGGGCAACACCACATGTTAGTGTAACATTTTTTACACTAACAGGCTGGTGTAGACCCCAATTTTTCCTTTTCATAAGGGGTAAAAGGAGAAAAAGTCCCCGAAAATTTGTAGTGCAATTGCTCCCGAATACGGAAATACCCCATATGTGTCCCTAAACTTGAAATACGACAGGGCTCCGAAGTGAGAGAGCGCCATGCGCTATTGAGGACTAAATTAAAGCTTGCATAGGGGTGGACATAGGGGTATTCTACGCCAGTGATTCCCAAACAGGGTGCCTCCAGCTGTTGCAAAACTCTCAGCATGCCTGGACAGTCAGTGGCTGGCCAAAAATGCTGGGAGTTGTTGTTTTGCAACAGCTAGAGGCTCCGTTTTGCAAACACTGCCGTTCAATACGTTTTTCATTTTTATTGGGGTGTGGGGGACAGTGTAAGGGGGTGTATATGTAGTGTTTTACCCTTTATTATGTGTTAGTGTAGTGTAGTGTTTTTAGGGTATATTTGCACTGGTGGGGGGTTACGGTGAGTTTCCCGCTAGGAGTTTACACTGTGGCAGCTCAAACTTGAAGCAGGAAACTCACTGTAAACCTGCCCGTGTGAATGTACCCTCTACATTTACATGGAGGGGGGGGCAAACCTCCAGCTGTTGTAAAACTACTCCATGCATGCTGGGAGTTGTACTTGCAACAGCGGGAGGCACACTGATTGGAAAACCTTCAGTTAGGTTCTGTTACCTAACTCAGTATTTTCCAACCAGTGTGCCTCCAGCTGTTGCAAAACTACAACTCCCAGCATGTTCTGATCACCGAAGGGCATGCTGGGAGATGTAGTTATGCAAAAGTTGGAGATACGCAACTACAACTCCCAGAATGCAGAGACAGCTGTTTGGGCATGCTGGGAGTTGTAGTTTTGCAAGATCTGAAGGGCATCAGTTTAGAGACGACTGCACAGTGATCTCCAAACTGTGGCCCTCCAGATGTTGCAAAACTACAAATCCCAGCATGCCCAGACAGCAAACAGCTGTCTGGGCATGCTGGGAGTTGTAGTTTTGCTACATGTGGAGGGCTACAGTTTAGAGACCACTGTACAGTGGCCTCGAACTGTAGCCCTCCAGATGTTGTTAGGCAACTCACCGGCTTCTGTAGTCTGCACCAGGGAGCTAGCCACATGTCATCGCCGCTCGCTGCTGCCACTGTCACGATGCCGGCTGGCAGGTAGTGGATCCTCTGTGCCAGAGAGGGATTGGCGTGGACCGTGCTAGTGGACCGGTTCTAAGCCACTACTGGTTTTCACCAGAGCCCGCCGCAAAGCGGGATGGTCTTGCTGCGGCGGTAGTGACCAGGTCGTATCCACTAGCAACGGCTCACCTCTCTGGCTGCTGAAGATAGGCGCGGTACAAGGGAGTAGGCAAAAGCAAGGTCGGACGTAGCAGAAGGTCGGGGCAGGCAGCAAGGATCGTAGTCAGGGGCAACGGCAGAAGGTCTGGAAACACAGGCAAGGAACACACAAGGAACGCTTTCACTGGCACTAAGGCAACAAGATCCGGCAAGGGAGTGCAGGGGAAGTGAGGTGATATAGGGAAGTGCACAGGTGGGAGCCAATTAAGCTAATTGGGAAGATTGGGCCAGGCACCAACATTGGTGCACTGGCCCTTTAAATTGCAGAGACCCGGCGCGCGCGCGCCCTAGGGAGCGGGGCCGCGCGCGCCGGGACAGGACCGACGGAGAGCGAGTCGGGTACGGGGACCGGGGTGCGCATCGCGAGCGGGCGCCACCCGCATCGCGAATCGCATCCCGGCTGGAGGCGGTACCGCAGCGCACCCGGTCAGTGGATCTGACCGGGGCGCTGCAGCAACGAGGATGAGGCGAGCGCTCCGGGGAGGAACGGGGACCCGGAGCGCTCGGCGTAACAGCCACCGATCGCCACCCGCTGCCAGCGCCGATTTTAAGTGACCTCCGGCGCCAGTCACCGATGGTTCCCCTGCTCTGTCCGGACTACAGAGGGTGGGCAGAGCGGCGGAACCGAACTTTAACCCACCCGCCCCCGATCTGCTATTGGTCGGTCGCTTCTGACCCACCAATAGCAGAGATAGGAGGGGTGGCACCACTGCCACCTAACTCCTATACCTTCAGGGGGACCGGGGGTGTCTTGGATCCCCCCGATCCCCCTTATTTTCTGGGTCACTGGGTCACCAGAGACCCAATGACCCGGAAGCGCCGCAAATCGACGGTGTGAATTCACTGGCGATTTGCGGTCTAAGGACCCCCCTGGGCATTGGTATGCCATTGGTCCTTAAGTACCAGTGAGCAAGGGCGTACCCATACGCCTGTGGTCCTTAAGGGGTTAAACATCTTAGCTATGAGGAAAGATTTAAAGGGGTACTCTGGTCCTAATACATCTTATCCCCTATCCAAAGGAAAGGGGATAAGATGTATGATCGTGGGGGTCCTGCCATTGGGGACCCTCGCAATCTGTCATTCCGCACCCACCTTTGTGAGCTCTCCGCAGTGCTGGAGGCTCCGAATGCGATGACCACGGGGCCAGAGTATCGTGATGTCTGCCCCCGTGCATAGCCCCCCCCCTGATAGGATAGGATAGGTGGAAAAAAAGAGACCATCATTTCCAGGCGCTGCTAGCTCAAACATCAGAGTCACAGAGTCTCTTGTCAAAGATCCACACATGGATAACTTTTATTGTAATAAAACAAAATAAAATAGATGACGCATTTTGAGGGTATACCCCTCTTCCTCAGATCAGCATAACAATACAGTGATTAACAACATTATTATTATTTATTATTATTGTAATAAAACAAAATAAAATTGATGACGCATTTCGAGGGTATCCCCCTCATCCTCAGATCAGCATAACAATACAGTGATTAACAACATGTTTAAATACAGTGTGAACTGATGCCAAACAGGGTGTAGGAGTGACCCAGTGGTCAATGGTCATGTCAGACACAACATACAAGCAGTATACAGTACAAAAGGAATGGTGGAACACATGTAAAATCAATATTGGATGTTAAGGAACAGTAGAGGATGTGTATTTAAGTCGTAGGCAACAAGGATCGCTGGAATTTTATTCCATTTTATGCGCTTGTGCAGCACTGTAGATCGCCAGAACGCGTCCCACTATGAAGCTGGGGTTGCTATAGAGGCGTTTCTAGGAGCCGCGGTCACGTGACATGGCCGGGCCAGTGGGAGGACGGAAAGTGCGTACAGACTTTCAGAGCAGTGGAATGAAAGCGTGGGCATCAGGCAATGGACCTCGAAACTCGTCATCTATTTTATTTTGTTTTATTACAATAAAAGTGATCTATACGTGGATCTTTGACAAGAAACTCTGTGACTCTGATGTTTAAGCTAGCAGCGCCTTTAATTGATGGTCTCTTTTTTTCCACATACTCTGCATACTACTAGAGGACAGCTCCCGCTGACCCCTGAAGTCCTTCCGGCTGAGCAGCAAGTTACATCACTATACCTCCTCATTGATGTGATATGCGCTATTTTTTGTGCTTCAAGGTGAGCAGCCACCTATAAGGGGCTTGATTTCTTTATAGCCACCTTACCATTGGGTAATACATGAGGCGCCGTACGCGGTCTTTTTTTTATTTCTACATTACCACAGGATAGGATAGGGGATAAGATGTATTAGGGCCTGAGTTCCCCTTTAAGGGGAGACATTTAAGGGGAGATATGGGAAAAAACTCTTCCAGGTAAAACCCCCTGAAAAGACAATGGGACACTCCCTCATTCTGGAGAAAAAAAGGTTTAGGGCAGGGTCACTTGGGGAGCATCTGCAGCGTATTTCAGGCTACGGATGCACCAAAGGCAGTCACAGTGGGACTGCAGAGCGAGCTCCCAGCTGCGGCCAGGAAGTTCTGCATGTCCACTCATAGCGGCAGATTTCTTAAGCGGGAAATCTGCCACTAGGAGCAGACACACAGAGGTGCCCAACCGCAGCTGGGAGCTCGCTCTGCAGTCCCTCTGAGACTGCTGTTGGCGCATCTGCAGCTTTTAATACGCTGTGATGCACCCTGTGTGACCCTGCCTTCAGGGGCGACAAGCTGTCTTTACAATGAAAAATGTCAATTTATTTAACCTCTTAAGGACCCAGGGCTTATGGATACGCCCTTACACCCTGGGCCTTAAGGACCCAGGGCGTATCCATACGCCCTGGCGTTTTCCGGTCCCTGCCGCGCGCCGGGCAGAGATCGAAACTGGAAGCCTGCTGAAATGCTTCAGCAGGCATCCAGGGCAAACGCCGAGGGGGGCCACGTCTGCCCCCCATGTCGGCGATCGCCGCAAATCGCGAGGGAAATCACCCCTGCGATCTGCGGCAATACCGGGCTGATCGGGTCTCTGGGACCCGACCACCCGGTAATTTTGCATGATCCCGGTTGTCACAGACAGCTAAAGTATAGGAGCCAGGTAGCAAGCCTGCCACCTCCTCCTATCCCCTGCGATCCGTCGGTTAGCTAACCGACCAATCGCGGGGGGGGGGGCGATTACTTCCTCCCGCCCTGCCCGGCCCCTGGAAGTCCGGAGAGGACGGGAGGAAGACTGGAGGACGCGACGGGGGAGTGCTGGGGCCCGGCCCCGGTACTTACTTCGTCCCTGAAGACCCGGATCCCGGCGATGAAGACGGCGGCGGCGGCAACAGTTGAGTTCCTCTTCAGCCGCGGTCGGGCCCTTTACAGCAATGCACGTCGCCATAAAGCGACATGCATTGCTGTAATGGGACCCTGTATAACTCAACTCCCAGCATGCCCAGACAGCCCATTGGCGTCTGGGCATGCTGGGAGTTGCAGTTTTGCAACATCTGGAGGTCCATAGTTTGGAGACCACTGTGCCCGTCCAGATGTTGCACAACTACACATCCTCAGCATGCCCTTACTGTCCAGGCATGCTGGAAGTTGTAGTTCTGTAACATCTGGCCCTTCAGATGTTGCAGAACTACAACTCCCAGCATGCCTGGACAATTTTGGCATACTGGGAGTTGTAGTTTTGCAACATCTGGAAGGGCACATTTTGGGAACCACTGTATTAGTGGTCTGCAAACTGTAATCCTCCAGGTGTTGCAAAACTACAACTCCAACATGCTGGGAGTTGTAGTTCGGCAACATCTGGCTCTAAAGATGTTGCCGAACTACTAATTCCAACATGCCTGAGAATGTTTGGGAGTAGTGGTTTTGCAACAACTGGAGGCGCACTGGTTGGGAAACATTGTCTGTTTCCTAACTCAGTGTTTCCCAACCCGTGTGCCTCCAGTTGTTGCAAAACTATAACTACCAGCATGCACTGATAGACTGTGCATGCTGGGAGTTGTAGTTTTGCAACAGCTGGAGGTTCCCCCCCCCCCCCTGTGAATGTACAGGGTACATTCACATGGGCAGGGGGCTTACAGTGAGTATCAGGCTGCAAGTTTGCGATGCAGCAAATTTTGCACGGCAGCTCAAACTCGCAGCGGGAAACTCGCTGTAATCCCCTGCCTGTGTGACTGTACCCTAAAAACACTACACTAACACAAAATAAAATAAAAAGTAAAAAACACTACATATACACATACCCCTACACAGCCCCCCTCCCCTCCCCAATAAAAATGAAAAACGTCTGGTACGCCACTGTTTCCAAAATGGAGCCTCCAGCTGTTGCAAAACAACAGCTCCCAGTATTGCTGGACAGCCGTGGGACTGTCCAAGCATGCTGGGAGTTTTGCAACAGCTGGAGGCACCCTGTTTGGGAATCACTGACATAGAATACCCCTATGTCCACCCCTATGCAAATCCCTAATTCAGGCCTCAAATGCGCATGGTGCTCTCACTTTGGAGCCCTGTCGTATTTCAAGGCAACAGTTTAGGCCACATATGGGGTATTGCCGTACTCGGGAGAAATTGCCTAACAAATTTTGGGGGTCTTTTTCTCCTTTCACCCCTTATGAAAAGGTGAAGTTGGGGTCTACACCAGCATGTTAGTATAAAAAAAGAAATTGTTTACACTAACATGCTGGTGTTGCCCTATACTTTTCATTTTGACAAGAGGTAAAAAGGAAAAAAAGCCCCCCAAAATTTGTAAGGCAATTTCTCCCGACTACGGAGATACCCCATATGTGGACGCAAAGTGCTCTGGGGGAGCACGACAAGGCCCAGAAGGGAGAGTGCACCATGTACATTTGAGGTGATTTGTACAGCGGTTTTGACAAACGCAAAAAAAAAAAAAAAAAAAACACATGTGACCCCATTTCGGAAACTAAACCCCTCACGGAATGTAATGAGGGGTGTAGTGAGAATTTACAGACCTTTGGAACAGTGGGCTGTGCAAATTAAAAATTTTGTACAGCCCACTGTTACAAAGATCTGACAGACACCAGTGGGGGTAAATGCTCACTGTACCCCTTGTTGCGTTCCTCAAGGGGTCTAGATTCCAAAATGGTATGCCATGTGGGGGTTATTTTGCTGTCCTGGCACCATAGGGGCTTCCTAAATGCGACATGCCCCCGAGCAAAATTTGCTCTCAAAATACCAAATATGACTCCTTCTCTTCTGAGCATTGTAGTTCGCCTGTAGTGCATTTCTGGTCAACTTATGGGGTACCTCCATACTCAGAAGAGATGGGGTTGCAAATTTTGGGGGGTATTTTCTGCTATTAACCCTTGCAAAAATGTGAAATTTGGGGGGAAACACACATTTTTGTGAAATAGTTTTTTTTTTTTTTTTACATATGCAAAAGTCGTGAAACACCTGTGGGGTATTAAGGCTCACTTTATTCCCTGTTATGTTCCTCAAGGGGTCTTGTTTCCAAAATGGTATGGCATGTGGTGTTTTTTTTTGCTGTTCTGGCACCATAGGGGCTTCCTAAATACAACATGCCCAACCAAAAACCATTTCAGAAAAACGTACTCTCAAAAATCCCCTTGTCGCTCCTTCGCTTCTGAGCCCTCTACTGCGCCCGCCGAACACTTTACATAGACATATGAGGTATGTGCTTACTGAGAAATTGGGCTACAAATATAAGTATAAATTTTCTCCTTTTACCCCTTGTAAAAATTCAAAAATTGGGTCTACAAGAACATGCGAGTGTAAAAAATGAAGATTGTGAATTTTCTCCTTCACTTTGCTGCTATTCCTGTGAAACACCTAAAGGGTTAAAACGCTGACTGAATGTCATTTTGAATACTTTGGGGGTGCAGTTTTTATAATGGGGTCATTTGTGGGGTATTTCTAAGATGAAGACCCTTCAAATCCACTTCAAACCTGAACTGGTCCCTGAAAAATAGTGAGTTTGGAAATTTTGTGAAAAATTGGAAAATTGCTGCTGAACTTTGAAGCCCTCTGGTGTCTTCCAAAAGTAAAAACTCGTCAATTTTATGATGCAAACATAAAGTGGACATATTGTATATGTGAATAAAAAAAAAAATATTTTGAATATCCATTTTCCTTACAAGCAGAGAACTTTAAAGTTAGAAAAATGCAAAATTTTCAAATTTTTCATAAAATTTTGGGATTTTTCACCAAGAAAGGATGCAAGTTACCAAAAATTTTTACCACTATGTTAAAGTAGAATATGTCACGAAAAAACAATCTTGGAATCAGAATGATAACTAAAAGCATTCCAGAGTTATTAATGTTTAAAGTGACAGTGGTCATATGTTCAAAAAATGTCCGGGTCCTAAGGTGTAAAATGGCTGGGTCCATACTTAATCCTTTAAGAACTAAAATTTTTTCTTCGTTTTTGTACTTTTGTTTTTTCCTCCTCCCCTTCTAAAAATCATAAGGCTTTCAATTGAGCACCTACAGATTCATGTAAGGGCTTGTTTTTTGCATCCCCAATTGTTTATGTTATGACATCACTTATTTCATAACATAATCTGTGGCGAAACAAAAAAAAATTATTTGTGGGATGAAATTAAAAAAACGCCATTTTGCTAATTTGGGGGGCTTCCGTTGCCACGCAATTGCATTTTCGTTAAAAATGACACCTTTTCTTTATTCTTTAGGTGCATATGGTTACAAGGATACCCAATTTGTAGGTTTTATTTTATTTAACTACTTAAACAAATCCTAAATACATGCACCAAAATTTGTATGTTTAAAATTATCATTTTCTGACCCCTATAACTTTTTAATTGTTCCCGCATACGGGGCTATTCGAGGGCTAATTTTTTGCGCTGTGGTCTGTAGTTTTATCGGTACCATTTTTGTTTTGATGGGACTTTTTTATTAATATTTTTATGGTATATGAAGTGACCAAAAATGCACAATTTTGGACTTGGGTATTTTTTTACGTGTGCGCCATCAACCGTGCGGTTTAACTAACCTTATATTTTAATAGTTCGGACATTTATGCACGTGGTGGTACCACATACAATTATTTTTATTTTTTATTATATTATTTTATTTAAAAAATGGGAAAAGGGGGGGGATTTTAACTTTTAATAGGGAAGGGGTTAATTAACTTTTATTAACTTTTTTTACACTTTTTTTTAGCTACAACATGCAATCTTCTGATTGCATATACTGATCAATGCTATGCATAGCATAGCATTGATCAGTGTTCTCGGAGCACTGCTGCTCTAGCCTGATCGGACGATGAGGAGGCAGGTGAGGACCCTCCTGTCATCCAGTAAGCTGATCGGGAGATCGCGATTATGTCTCGATAGTCCCGATCAGCTATGCTGAGCTGCCGGGATACTTTTGGTTTTGTTTTAGACGCCGCAATCATCTTTGATCGTGGCGTTTAAAGGGTTAATGCCGTGCCTGGCATTAGCCGTGGGTCCCGGCTGCCCATAGCAACCGGGACCCACCGGGTTTAACTCGTCCTCCACTGGTGAGAACAGTTTAAACTCCATTAGCGGGACCAAGGCGTACAGGTATGCCCTGAGTCCTCAAGGATTTGGGAACGGGGGCATACGTGTACGCCCTGCGTCCCCAAGGTGTTAAGGAACTGGTCATATCAAAACATCTTCAAAACAGGCTTAGATACATTCTTAGAACAAAATAAAATTAATGCATAGGCAGAATTATAGAATCAAAGTTTTGTCAATTGGAACTTTAGGGACCACAAGTTTGTGTCACTAAGGATGATGTATTGAGGGACATAATCTGTCAGTATTCCTTAATGTATCCTGATTGGGGGTACCTTTGGTTACATTGTGGCATGCTTTTTTTTCTATCTTTTTGATCACTGCAGGGGAGGCAACACCCTGACCCAGGTGCGTCCGACCATCCCTGTCACTAGCTGCTTTTGTGAGCCCAATCTGCAGTGCAGAGCGTATGATTACAAAAACAGCTAGTGACAGGGATGGTCGGACCCCTGTGGAGGATAGAGCTCTCGTGGGGGACTTATCCAGCTCCTCTTCCTCCTCTGCTGATCTGCAGCTTTCCCTGCACGGGTAGTTTTGGCGCTGGAGTCAACCTAGCTAGAAAACACTGATCTATATATCTATCTATCTATGTCAGTGTTTCCCAACCAGGTGCCCCCATCTGTTGAAAACCTGCAACTCCCAGCATGCTGGGAGTTGTATTTTCTATTATAATTTTTTTGCAACCAGGGTTGCCCAACCAGGGTGCCTCCAGCTGTTAGAAAACTACAACTTCCAGCATCCCATGCCAATGTGGCAATTGGTATCTCTGATTATAATACTGGAACCACTTTCTACCGCACTGGGTGACACCAACCCTAGCAACGCCACTGTATAGGGCAAATGTGTGTTTGATGACAGGTTCTAAGTATACTCTTAAAAGTTTAGTTACACTTTATTTTCTGGAGTTGTAGTTTTGTAATACACAACGTACAGTGTTTTTCAGCAAATCTGCAGCAGCTCTAAAGAAAAATTAAAGACGTAAACTTAACCTTAGGTGGTATTAATTAGAGAAAAATTTGATTTGTCCGAAAAAAATCGGTTTGGTCTGAATTTATTTGCGGTGAATATCTGTTGAATACGGCTATTTCTGGGCTGCAGAGAGCCTCAATAAGGGTGTAGAACACTTTGCCTTGTCGTGACATGCATAGGGAGTGTGCTGTGTTAGTGAAATAATACTGTTATTCAGTATGACATGCAGATTACAGGCATCGCTATTAGAATCACTGCCGCAGAGCATCTGGATGTGGCAGCAGGGTTGGGAGACCATATGGCGTAAAAATTGAAGAGATCAAAGAGATTTTTGAAGTTTTTTGGGGACCCATTCTGGTGAGCATTGAGCTGGCGGTCCGCCGCGAGGTAAGCTACCACCTGTCCCAGCCTCTGCCTCTCAGTGCCCCCCCCCCCCCCCAACTGTCTTACTCTGTGTGGAACTGCAAATGTTTCATTTAATTTAATTGAATTCTTGTGGTAATTCCACATGTAATATATGACAACGACCATGGTGCCTCAGTCTTGAAAAGATTACATAGATTTTTTTAAATTTAAATAGAAGATTTTGAATAGATTCACAAGTTTAATGTGCCAGCAGCATGAGGCGATCACATGACGGCACAATGACAGAGCCTGGTAATTGGAATGAGCAGACTTTAAATCCTTTTTTGAGGGCCCATTGGAAGGCAAGCAGCCGCAGCTTCAATAGTGTATAATTGCTGCTGTGTAAACTATGGCAAAGCTCCTAGTTTTATCTTAAAATCGAGCTGGCAGTCTGCCGCGAGGCCAACTACCGCCTGTCCCAGCCCCTGCCTCTCAGCGCATCCTCATGCTGTGAGTGTCCACTTGAAAAGGGAGTGACTGCAGTACCAGCAACTTGGACAGGAGCACATTCAGCTTCTGTGCTATTGGATAAGTGGGCACATAAAGCTAGAAGTGGCTGCAGTGGAAAAGCTTGTACTTGTACATTAAAATCGAGCTGGCGGTGCTCCGCGAGGCGAGCTACCACCTGTTCCAGCCTCTGCCTCTCAGCACCCTCCTGATTGAAAGTACGATTGTTTCATTTAATCAGTTATGGTTCATTGTTATCGCTCCAACCTGTTTCATTGGATTCTTGTGGTAATTCCACAGGTAATATATGACAACGACAAAAGGACCTACCAATTGAAAAGATTGAAGAGATTTTTTTAAATTTTAATTGAAGATTTATATAGATTAACACTTTAAAAGTTTAATTTAATGTGCCAACAGCATGAGGAGACCATATGGTGGAACAATGACACAGCCTGGAGGTGGCAGCATCATGCGGAGACCATAATGTGGCAGAATGACACAGCCTGGAGGTGGCAACAGCCTGTCGAGACCATGGGGTCTCAGAATTGAAAACATTAAAGATATTTTGTAAAATTGAAATTGAAGATTTTATATAGATTAAAGTTTTATAAATGTTATTTAATTTGCCAACAGCATGAGGAAACCATATGGTGGCACAATGACAGAGCCTAGAGTTGGCAGCAGCATTAGGAGACCATAACGTGGCAGAATCACCCAGCCTGGAGGTGGACACAGCCTGACCAGACCACAGTGCCTAACAATTGAAAAGATTAAAGATTAAAATTGAAAATAGATTAAGATAAAGTTTCATTAATGAGGAGACCACATGGCCACGGTGTGTCTGGGTCCTCTGTCTCGTCTTCTTCATCACCCTGTAGTTCCACAGCCTTCTTCTGCTCCTCCTCTCCTGTCAGATGACTATAAAAACCACCCATTTCTTAAAACCTTGCCTGTGCTCCACTGCCCCCCTCCTCCTCCAGTTCATCCCCCACAGGGCTCATGTGGCCCTGAGATGTAGGCACCACATCTCCAGTGCCCTGACTGGCCATGGTTTCCAACACGTCTTGTAGGATATGAAACAGTGGAATGACGTTGTTCATCCCGTAATCCCGGCTAATGATTAACTGACTAATAATGTGCCTTGCTCAAAGGGCCTGAGCAAACGGCAGGTGTCACGTACGAGCTGCCACTGGATGACATTGAAGTTACACAGGGGAGTCCCCTATCCACTTGGATCATTGTATAGTCGGTCCGACATATGGAGGGTAGAATTCCAACGTGTGGAAACGTCGCACATCAGACTATGTTGGGGATGCCGTTCTGAGGCTGCAGCTCAAGGAGGGTGTGCTTTGCAGTGTATGAGTGGCTGAAGTGCATGCAAAGTTTTCTTCCCATTGTTAGGATGTCTTGCAAATGGGGGGAACACTTCAGGAATCGCTTGAAAACCAGATTGAACACGTGTGCCATGCAGGGCGCATGGCTCAGGCTTCCTTGACGGAGTGCAGACAAGATGTTCTTCCCATTGTTAGTCACCATGGTTCCCATTTCCAGTTTTTGTGGGGTAAGCCATGATTCTTGATGAATAACTTTTAGCAGTTCCTCCACTGTGTGACTCCATTCGCCATGGCAAACCATGTGAAGAACAGCGTGACACTGCCGTGCCCTGCACACATGGTATGCTGGAGGGGTACTGAGACTTGTCCGTGCAGTGGAGGCTGAGGAAGACGGTGGAGGATGAGGAGGTGGAGTTGCACACTGTTGCAGGACCAACGGCCTGAAAGCGTGGAGGTGGAAACGGCATGACCTGTCCAAGTTGCTGTTGGGGCTGTGCAGGAACCACATTCACCCAGTGGGCCGTAAAGGACATGTATTGTCCCTGACCGTAGTTACAGCTCCACACGTCGGCGCTGCCGTGCACTTTGGTACACTTTGGTAGAGTGGGGTAGTGGGTGTTAATACCACTACCCGGTGATGAAGGTGGGTGAAAGAAGGAGAACTTGGCATCAGATGTGTAGCTTCAAGCGGGTGTCAGGATCAGAATAGTAGTTGAGGCAGGTAGGCAGAAGAAAACAGTCTCTTTTGACAAAGTGTTGGTGTGCACAAGTAAGCATTGAGGATATGTATTAGCTTTAACTTAACTTTTAACTTAAGATAAAATATATGGACCCCAATTTTTTTTTAAATCTAACAAAAGGAAAGGTGTGCAAAAAACACCATGTGCCACTTACACCACCAAGTATTGATGAGATGCAAAGACCTCTAACAGGTGGAAGGGAACAACGTATGGTCCATTGTAACAGGTGGGGGTAAAAACCTCCCCTGTAAGGCTCTACTCTCGCCCTATTAATTCCCTTTTTGGCAAGTGTTGCTTCTATTGTAAATAATAGCTATATTTTATTTATCACATTAGTGCACTGCTCACTTTGTCATTCCTATGTAAAAGTCATGTAGTCTTCAGGAAATCCTTGTTGAGAAACACTGCACTACTTCCTCATAATGACTCATTATGGTGGAATTTGTTCACATGATTCTAAATCATTACTTTCTTGGAAGTTATCATTCTTTCCATTTCTGCTGCATACAGAATTAGAATATTTTTTACACATAAAACTTATTATGTAAGGCCCTGTTTACAGCTCACAGCTGCATTGATATGTCCCATGTTCTCAGTCATAAGAGCTAAACAACAAAAAGGAGGGACACTAATGGACCCCAATGACCTTAAAAGGTTCTATTAATTTTCCGTCATGGTGTATGACATTCTACTAGGCAACATAATGCTGCAGGTATTCATGTCAATGTTTTACTGTTATGACTGATCAGTGTATGACTATGGGCAACTTATATTTAATCATGACACTTTCAGAAAGTTCACCTCTTTTAGATGTTCTATCTCTTCGTTTTTTTTGTTTATTTCAGTGTAGTTCTTTTTATTGTTTAGAATTGCAGTCTGGACTGAAAAGAAAATAAATAAATAAGAAACACAAAACACTACCATAACTAAATAACTAATAAATAAGCAGTACAGTGACCCCCCGACCTACGATGGCCCCGACATATGATGAAATCGACATACCATGGCCTCTCAGAGGCCATCGCATGTCGATGTCAGCATCGACATATGATGCTTTTTTTATGTCGGGGCAATCGCATTAAGTGCTATCCGGCAGCGCCAAATGCTTAAGCTGCTGCCGGATAGCAGCTTAATGTTCCCCGTGTGGTGCGGTAAGTATTACTTACCCCTCCACGATGCTCCGGGGTGCCCTCCGGGTCCAGCGCTGGTCTTCCAGCGTCTTCTCGGCCCTCTCCGATGACGTCAATACGCTGCTGTGCACGCCATCCAATAGGAATGGCGTACGCAGCGGCGTAATGACGTCGCTACGCAGGCCCAGTAAGGCCTTGCGGAAGACAGAAGAGGACCGGAGAAGACAGAAGAGGACCGGAGAAGACAGAAGAGGACCGGAGAAGACAGCGGAGAGCCCAGCTGAGGCCCGGGATCACCATCGGGAGCGGTGGGGACACCATCGCGAGCAGCGGGGACAGGTGAGTACAGCTTCCTATACTTTACATTGCACGGATCCCTCAACATACGATGGATTCGACAAACGATGGCTCCTTTGGAACGAATTACCATCGTATGTTGAGGGACCACTGTATATGGCACAAGACCATTGGGTCCTGTGACTGGCTGCAGCAATGATGTGGGTACATGGAAACACATGTGCAGACATGTAACCAAAACCTGGTGAGGAAGACCTGACAAGGACCTAAACCAAACAAGGAATAGATGAAACAATGTTGAATAACCGTCACTTGTTTAATGCTGCCTAAACCATGAACAGCATAAAATAGGTGCAGTGAGCAGAATCCTAGTCCTTATGTTGAATGCTGGTAATTTTCACCAGCCATTCCAATATCTTAAGCTTTGCTTGCATCCTGTACCAGTGAGACAGAGCTCTATTATTATTATTTTTGGAAAGTCCTTCACTTCAGAGATAAGGGGTTAAAATACATATCATAATACACACACAAGTACAATGAACATGAAGCAGTAACTATATACTGTGACATAACCGGGATAGACAGGTTCCTAATAAAGGTCAAGTGCATCTGACTATCCTGATCTGTGTTTTGGGGGACTGTCATGTATTAACATCTGCCATACTGGTTTTTGCTATGAATGTTGTGAATAGCTAGGTATGGTAGTTTGTAGATTTTAACAGCTGTGCTTTGATGTAAACAGGGAATTGATTTCCTAGACATTCGGTAAGCACAGTTAGCATTTCAAGGTCTACAGAAATAAAGGATTTTTAATGCATTCTCTTAACATCTCAAGGAGATGGCCTCAATCTGTGCAGCACCTAGATACCACAGGTGGCCTTGGGTAGTAGTGACCTCTGACAACAGTTATGACCCTCTGTGCTGGGGGATGATTGGTTGCTAGGGTCATGGTGGGAAAATTCCCACCACCACGAAAGACACTGCGCACAGTAGATATGATTAGGCTATCCATCTATAACATTTATAGAATTATTTAGTATTACAAACACAACAAATAAAAACTTAATCTAAATATACAAAAATAAAGCACAAACAAAATTTGAATTATGCCCCTTGTACATGTCTCTTATGCATGTATGTACATTTTATAATTTTTATTTACATTAATGTAATATTGTAAGTTGTGCTTAGGTGTTGTTTTTACTTTCAATAAAAAGACGGCTATATGACTGATCTATTAAGAAGATTTGTGTACTATCACATATAAGGTGAAGCAACAGCTAAAAGATAATAGTAGGGAACCAATGCAATACATTGGATGTTTGTACTTAATACTTCCATGCTTAAGGCCAGCCCTCCTGGTTCCCAGTTTAGTCAGTTTTTTTGTAACAGCGCCACTTGATGGATTTGACCTTTGTAGCTCCATAATGGATTTGCAGTTAATGGCCTATTTGCATCCTCATCCTTTCAACTGTCCGAAAAACTGACACGCATTTGAGATTACTTAAGTTGTTTTTGTTGCTTGCATCTTGGTGGCTCAGTGTTTGTAGCAGTGGCGGACTCAGAGTCTAATCTAGGGAGGGGCACTATCAGGCTATATTTGCACAGGGGAATGTCCACACGGAAAATCTCAGCACTTGGAATAGTTTCAGGAAGGACCTTCCCGGGGGTTGGTTGTGCAATTGGCCAGTTGCCCCCCTACTGGATCCGCCCCTGATTCATAGTATAGAGCATTGCATAGCAGGATCACTGTCCTTTTTTTTATTTTTTATTAAAAAAAACATGTGAACACCTGATCCTTATGAAGATCTTACATATCTCAGTGAAATTTCCCGTTTTTTGCTCTCTACGGGGGAGATTTTTCAAAACCTGTGTAAAGGAAAAGTTACTGAGTTGCCCATAGCAACCAATCAGATCACTTCTTATATTTTTAACAAGGCCTCTGCAAAATGAAAGAAGCGATCTCATTGGTTGCTATGGGTAACTAGGCAACTTTTCCTCTGCACAGGTTTTGATAAATCTCCCCCTATAATCTTATTCTCAATGGCATCCAGTTTTTTCAGGATATTTTCCTCCAGGTCCTTAAACTACTTGTGTTCCTCAAATACTTTGAGGTTAGCTTTATTGGCCTCCAGCTCTAGCTGTAAACTACAAAGTTCAACTGTTTCCTTCTCCACAATTTATGTAATAAGTATTTTAGAGCAGTCCAACAGAGCCGCATCCCACTTTGCTTCAAAGTGGGGTGAATAAACCTTTATAAGGCTAGGTTTCCACTTGTTTTTTTACAAAAATGCCAATAAAAATGCCCATTCTGCCGCATGGCGTTTTTTGTGTGAAAAAACGCTGCGGCCAGATGTTAGCTGCAAGTCAATAGTAAACTGCAAAATGCCAAATCCACTTGGTGGAAATCCTTTTGCAGTTTTTGGGCTCCTTGGCAGTTTTAAAAAACCACCTCTTTTTGATGCTTTGGCATTTTTTTGGGAAAATCTTGGCGTTTTTCTTCCATAGAAGTCTATCGGAGTGAAAAAACGCCAAGAAAAATGCCGTGGATTTTAACTTTGGCGTTTTTTCAGGCGATTTTTATTCTCTTTTGGACTTCCAAAAAAGTGATGGAGATACCTTTTTTTTAATTAAAATTAAGTAGAGTACCATTAAAAAATTATAATAAGAAAGATACAGTAGTGATGGAAAAAATTGTATTTAACAAAATTTATCTTTTTTATAACAAAATTTTAATACATTTTTAAACAGGGATCAATTTATGTGGGCGGGTAGGGCACTAAAAATGTAGCCGACAATAATAAAAATGTAGTGTGTGTGTGTGTTTTTAACTTTTAATTTTTTTAAATTTTTTTAGGTAGTACTACTACTCCCAGCATGGAACACACTGTTCCATGATAGGAGTAGTAGTTACCTGTACTAATTGAAAGATCGCCGGGGTCTGTTGCGATCCTTCTGTATAATGTATAGATGTGGCCGCTTTTCTATGGTCCCTTACACTGACGTATATAATATACACATATTCATATTTTCCGCAGAGAGCTGTGATTGGTCAGATGGTTCCAGCCAATCACAACTCTGTGGGAAATAGGAATATGTATGTATATATACATCAGTGCAGGGGACCATAGAAGAGCGGCTGCCCGCATCTATACATCATACAGGGCGATCACAGCGGGTGTCAGGAGTTACAATAGCTGCGATCTGTCTATTAATGCGTGTACTACTGCTCCCATCTGCTGTTATCTATCCCTAACTGCAGGTACTACTGCTCCCAACTCTGCTCCATGCTGGGAGCAGTAGTACCTGCATTAATAGACAAATCGCAGCGAGTGTAACTCCTGACACCCGCTGTGATCGTCCTGTATAATGTATAGATGCGGGCGGCCGCTCTTCTATGGTCCCCTGCACTGACGTATATATACACATATTCCTATTTCCCACAGAGTTGTGATTGGCTGGAACCATCTGACCAATCACAGCTCTCTACGGAAAATATGAATATGTGTATACCGTATATATGTCAGTGCAGGGGACCATAGAAGAGCGGCTGCATCTATACATTATACAGAAGGATCGCAACGGACCCTGTCGATCTTTCAATTAGTACAGGTAACTACTACTCCTATCATGGAACAGTGTGTTCCATGCTGGAAGTAGTAGTACTACCTAAAAAATTTAAAAAAATTTAAAAAGTAAAAAACACATGAGTAAGGGGGCGTTCCCCCGAAACGTCGCGTCAGACCTTGATGGCTCCCGACTAGTGATTTCTATCTCTGCTGTGACGGTTGTATGCCGAACTGTTACATCTACCTGCTGCAAGCTTTGAATATACAGTCTTGAATTTTATGAAGATGCTAAATGAAGAAAAAATAATTACTAAACATTGAGTGTCTAAAATCTTATATCTAAAGTGATTGCTGCACTGCTCATGGTCTTACTTGTAAGGATTTATGTCTGTGTGTTGAGTTATTTTGAGGGGGCACAACATTAAACAATGTTATACAGACTGTGCACTCACTACTTTACATTGTAGCAGAGTGTCATTTCTTTAGTGTTGTCACATGAAAAGATATAATAACATATTTATAAAAATGTGAGGGTTCTACTCACCTATGTGAAAAATTGTATATGTATTTTTTCTAATACACTTTACTTTGCTGGGTATGTCCACATGGACACTCTTTGTGTAGTATATGTCTGTATGCACTAGACATATTTTTACTTATCTGGACTGTATCCCAATTTTGTAGAACATTAGGATAACCAACTGGTGGATTGCAAGAAAATATGCCAAACACTCTATTACAAGGTTATAAAGAAGAGGCAACAGGGGGCACCCATTACAGGTACCATTCCAAATAAGAAAGTGGGAGGAGATAGAGCACTTTACCTGCATTAACAAGTATGTGTAGAGGTCCTGAAAAACACCCCTAAAACATGATGCTGCTACTGCCATGTTCCACTGCTGGAATGGTACTGGGCAGGTGATGAGCAGTGCCTGGTTTTCTCCAGACATGATGCTTAAAATTGAGTCCAAAAAGTTCAGTTCAGTTTCAACAGACCAGAGAATCTTGTTTCTCACAGTCTCAGTGCTTTGTATGCTTTTTTGCAAACTCTATAAGCATTTCTTTCCACCTCATGGCTTCGGGTTTTGTCTTTCCAAATCAAAAATTCCCCCAAAAATTTCCATATTCTCATTATGGGATACTGAATGCAGATTGATTTTTTAGTGCATGGTTTCAACATAACAAAATGTGAAAAAAGTGAAAGGGTCTAAAGAATTTCCAAATTTATTGTAAGACAACTTTTTCAACTGATCCCAGGTAACCAAGTATTTCTGATCTATCAGTTTTCTTAGAGCCTGCTGCGTCTAAAGCAGAAAGGAGTGCTTGTGCTTAGCTTCCAATGTAGTGAGTTTAGAGGCTAGGGAAGCTATATCCACATACCTCATTTTCTTGAGACTAGAGGCATAGGTGATAAGCAGTCCTCTCAGAATACACTTAAATGGGAACGCTTTCTCGTCATCGGTTGGGGTCTAAACACTCAGATGCTGACCAATACATTTTTCTCTAGACAGGTACACTTTAAGAGCCTCCTATTTAGTAGGTTGGCAGAACGGGTCATCACAGTGATTTTCTTAAAACTCAATAAATGCCTGATCTGTGAAGCAGGGTACATCAAACAGTAAATTATCAGTAAGTTTCTGTGAACGCTTCTCCTTAGAAACCTCCCACATTAACAAATAAACTCCCTTTTTTGAACAATCCAAACAGTAGGAACAGACAGCTGGCACTGCATAGCATGTAATTCAAAATCCAAAAGGACTCAGGAACAACAGGGAGGGGGTCTAGTCAGAAAAGGGAGAGCAAATAAAATATCCACAGAAAGATAAGCAGAGTAGCACTCACCCAAGTATGTAAAACTATCTTTGTTTAACCATCAGAATACAAAAATGTGGAGGACCGTGCTGTTCAGCAATGCCATGGGAGAGTTGATTCCATCAGACTGACTTTCTGCTATCTCAGTGTTAAAAATAGGGAGGGGGGTGAAATACACATCAACTTAAAGAGTGGACCGCCTCCTATTGTGTGTGTAAAACAGTTGGACCTATCATAACTTTACTAGTAGCAGCTAAATGGTAGAAATTTTTAATAAAGACTATTTACAAAGTTGATTCATTTTGCATTCAAGAAACAATACAAAAAATGTTCAAACACATTTGGCACATGTACAGCATAAAAATGTGGCATAGTTTTAATAGATAGATCTGGTGGATAAATGTATGCTACATTTAGAAAGCATCTGCCCATAAATTTTTGCTGGTTTTCTTCATGTCCAATAGATTTTAATATGGGCCAATAGATACATTTTTTTTCATCTGTGTTTATTGGAAAAAATGCACAAAAACTTGTGCCAGGCACAGGGACACGAGCAATAAATATGTGACCCTAAACAACAGAAAGGCATTGAAGGTAAAGTACTGGCAGTAAAGTGTTTGTAGATTCAATTATGGAATTTGTTGAGCCATTAATTAGGCTGAATAAAATCCATGATGAACTGACTTCATACAACTTAATACAGTTTTACTATATAGGATTTACCAGTTTGCTCCAGCTTTTCATGAACCTCTTTTATCATTCCAAACTGCTGTGTCACATTCCCAATACATCTTTTACATTCACTGAGTTGTTTAATGTGATCTTCCTTTGCTAATATGTGTAACTGTAGTTTCTGCTCCTGTATGGAAAATATAATGTACAGGGGATGAGTGGAAATCAATAATAATTTTCTCCATATATCATATCCAACTTTTATTAATTAGAGCCATTGTTATATATATATATATATATATATATATATATATATATCTCTTAATTTAATCAACTTTTTCTATTAAGAATTTTTTTTTTAATGTACATACAGGAAAATATACTGAACAAAATACACAAGCAAGCTTATCCAAGCATCACCTCTTACAATACTACACTCTTCGTTTTTTTATGTCTCAGATCTCATTTAATTACTCTTGACCTGATGCTTGTTAAACACCATCACACTTTTCTATTAAATATCTATTAAATAAAATATATTTAAATTTTGTTCAATGTCTAGTTTTTGAGGTCTGAAAAGAACTATGAAGGCATAAAGATCAGCAGTAAAAAGTGACTATAATCAAAAGGAATGGGTAACATAACATAGGAAGAGAAGAATGTGCAATGCTCATTTTTCATGTTTTATAAGGTATGAAATTAAACACAGTGCAATAAAGGGAATATCACCATAAGCAAAGAAACAACAGCTATTTTAAAATTACCTCCAACTCTCGCACTGAATGTACTGTGAGAAGGTTTTCATTGACATTCTTTAATTACATAATAAAATTGGCAATATAATACTTAGGGCAATTACAACATCTAGAAAATGAGCTTGTCCTGGCAGTAATGTTGTCCTGGTTGTACTTATTTCAAGGTGTCTCTTAAGAAAGTTCCAATTCATAATAAACACTATTCATCTCATGGACAGATAAAACTAAATTGGTGCAAGGCATCAAACAACAGGAGTGTTAAAAATAAAATAAACAAGTATCCAAAAGGGTGTAGCAGAACAGAAAAACAAAGTATTTTAGGGAAAGAATACTCTTTCTGCAATGTAGAGCCAGCACGCAAAACTTACCCTTTAAAGGGGTACTCCGCTGCTCATCGTGACATCATGAGGGGGCTATGACATCACGAGCTCCCGGCGCCGGCTCCAGCATTTGGAACAGTTTGTTCAAAATGCTGAGCAGCGGAGTACCCCTTTAAGGAGTTTCAAGAAGGCTCAGAAAGAACAAAAAAACTTATTTTTTTGATAGCATGATTTATTGTTAGGGCCCTTTTATACGGATCATTTATTAGCCAAACAGACCAATATTGACTTGTGTAATAGGGCATCAGTGATCTGCAAATGAATGAGCATATGTTTGTTTGTCGGCTGATCATTAAAAAATCATCGGATGTCTCTCCATGTGATAGGGGACAACCCACAGCTGAGTGCAGTAAAGGGACTGTAAAAGGATCAATTAATTCCCATCGCACTGTAAACAAGTGCCAATCTATCAGATTCTTAGGCACTCATGTACTGTACAGCATTAGACCATGTTACCAGGCCTTAAGACATCACTTCAATGCAGAAAACATAATCTTTTAATTACTTACTCCCAATATAGTCTTCTACATCTGCTTGTGGGGCAGAACTTAGTTTTTCAGGATATGAGGGTGTAATATTTCACCTTGGAGAGACTGTCAATATAGTGTAGAAGATCCTACAGACTAGGAAATGTTCCGGGAAAAAAAATATTTAAACTAGAACTCCTCCAGAATAAAAACAGTTTGCTCTCTATGGGAGAGATTTATCAAAACCTTTGCAGAGGAAGAGTTGCCCTGTTGCCCATAGCAACCAATCAGATTACTTCTTTCATTTTTAACAAGGCCTCTGCAAAATGAAAGAAGCAATCTAATTGGTTGCTATGGGCAATTGGGCAACTTTTCCTCTGGACAGGTTTTGAATATCTCCCCCTATGACCTTATATTGGAGGTAGCTATCCTGTAATTCAGTGCTCAAACTTTTAAAGCGTCTTGAAATATAATCACAGATTATCAGCCAAACCAAAAGGAGCAACCTGTGGAGCAATCTTGTTCTTGCCCTTCATCAGTAGAGAGAATTATGCTGGTTCACTGTATAAGAGGCCATGAATGCTGCCTTGTGATGTATCTCCTTGGGAAAAACTGCTAAACTGGTGCATAGAGACTTATAGGCCATGTAATGGTCCGATATACAAAGTAGCTCTCCTCCTCTGTGGTGCCAACTAATGGAGGATGTATAAACCAAGTCCAGCTCACCTCTCCAAGTACGATGCACGGACCTGTGCCCGGCTAGGCACACAGCAGTACTTGAAAGTAGACTATGGTCCAGCAATAGGTGAGAAAGGCAGCTTTATTGAAGATCACATCACACACATTAAAACGACTATACCATTTGGTTTGGAGTGCATGCGCTGTTCCTCAGTGACCTTTCTCACATATTTCTGGGCCAACTAATGGAGGTAGCTTCTATGTAAGTCAATGCATAACCATGGATGAATAAAACAGAAATTGGAAAAGGCTCACTTAAATTCTGTATACCTATAACCGAGCAATCCATTTGACAATTAAACCCACAATGTCCCAAAAGTGAATGAATATATGTAGAAGAGTACGGTGCTCAAGGTTAAACAGAATCATGGTCTCAATAAGCATATGATAAAAAAAATGTATTAAAAAATGTATTATCTACATTTTTATCAGAATAATAAATGTATCATATTCTTAATTTACAATATCCTTAATAAAGTAGATATGCATTAATGGGAATGCTACCTACAATAGTATGCACCAAAAGACAAGCTCTTTTATTTCTGAAAGAAAGCTACTTTGTAGCATTACATGGCTTATAAAACTTGCTACACGAGCTTGAATCTGAAATCTGAATAACAGGGATTGTGAGTTATTAGCCCGGGAAGCGGGCGGCATTGCGCTCCTCAGCCAACCCGGAGATCCATCCATTTCTTTGGTTAGAAGTTTATGCAGAGAAATAGACGGATCTCTTGGCCAGCCAGGGGTGGAGAGAGATCAACTACTTTTGACATGTCTGATTGACATGCTGAAAGTAATTTTTTTTTAAATGTAAGGCTTTAACTTTAAACTTTAAAAGATTTTTGTAGCAAACAGTCCAATGCATAGCAGCACACATCAGAACCAGCTCTCACCTCTTAGTTGAAACTAGACACCTCAGCATGGACGGAACCCAGAGTGGGACTGGACGAACACAGAAATCAAAAGAAGGCCCAGCTGGAGGGTCTTGGTAAAACTTGACTTTTATTAGAAAAGCATAAAAACAGTAATCCACCAACAGCAGGTACTGAACGCCTAGTACCTTCTGTCGGTGGAATATTGTTTTCAAATTTTGAGTAGAGATGAGCGAACTTTTCAAAAATTCGGTTCAGCCGATTTGCCGAATTTTTGCGAAAAGTTTGTTTTGGGCCGAATAAATTTGTGGCGAAACTGTTTTAAAAACGGCTATTTCTGGCCTACAGGGAGCCCCAATAGGGGTGTAGAACACTTTGCCTTGCTGTAACATGCATAGGGAGTGTGCTAGGTTAGTGAAATCATACTGTTATTCACTTTGGCATGCAGATTACAGGCATTGCCATTAGAATCACCGCTGCAGAGCATCTATGTGGGGAGACCATAAAGTGTAAAGATTGAAGAGGATAAAGAGATCTTTTATGTAATATTTAATGTAATGGCGAGCATCAAGCTGGCGGTCCTCCGCCAGGCGAGATACCACCTGTTCCAACCCCTGCCTCTCAGTGCCCCCCTGATTATGAAAGTACGAATGTTTCATTCAATCAGTTATGGTTCATTGCTATTGCTCCAACATGTTTCATTGGATATTTGTGATAATTCCGCGTGCGTAAATATCCGAACTATTAAAATAAAATGTAAATGATCCCGTACGGTCGGTGAACGGCGTGAACGGGCGTGAACGTAAAAAAAGGCCAAAATAGCTGCTTTTTTTAATAACATTTTATTCCCAAAAAAATGAATAAAACATTTTATAAAAGTTTTGTATAAGCAAATATGGTATTAATAAAAAGTACAGATCACGGCGCAAAAAATGAGCCCTCATACCACCGCTTATACGGAAAAATGAAAACGTTATAGGTCTTCAAAATAGGGGGATTTTAAACGTACTAATTTGGTTAAAAAGTTTGCGATTTCTTTTAAGCGCAACAGTAATAGAAAAATGGAAAATCATGGGTATCATTTTAATCGTATTGACCCAGAGAATAAAAAACACATTTCATTTTTACCATAAATTGTACGGCGTGAAAACAAAACCTTCCAAAATTAGCAAAATTGCGGTTTTCTTTTTAATTTCCCCACACAAATAGTATTTTTTTGGTTGCGCCATACATTTTATGGTAAAGTGAGTGATGGCATTACAACGGACAACTGGTCGCGCAAAAAACAAGCCCTCATACTAGTCTGTGGATGAAAATATAAAAGAGTTATGATTTTTTGAAGGGGAGGAGGAAAAAACGAAAACGTAAAAATAAATATGTCTTAGTCCTTAAGGTCCAAATGGGCTGAGTCCTTAAGGGGTTAAAGGGATATTCCAGGCCAAAACTTTTTTTTTTATATATCAACTGGCTCCAGAAAGTTAAACAGATTTGTAAATTACTTCTATTAAAAAATCTTAATCCTTCCAATAGTTATTAGCTTCTGAAGTTGAGTTGTTGTTTTCTGTCTAACTGCTTTCTGATGACTCACTTCCCGGGAGCTGTGCAGTTCCTATGGGGATATTCTCCCATCATGCACAGCTCCCGGGACGTGACATCATCATTGAGCAATTAGACAGATATATATAAAAAAAGGTTTTGCCTGTAATACCCCTTTAAATCTCTATTGAAGCTAGATTAAAAAATGTAAGGCCCAAGCCCAGAAGCATCATTAAGCCAAGTAGTTCCTGAAAGACACAGGAGCAGTCAGGCGCAGGCATAAGCAGTACACCCAAGGGTTTCATAACCCCTTACATTGAAAGATCAATGTTGAAATCTCAATTAAGCATTTGTTTTAGCTAGTGCTACCATACCATATATTGAGTTAATATCCCAGTCCCAGCAGCCTCAGAAAATGATATATTGGCTGAATGACACAGCCTGGAGGTGGGGAAAGCATAAGGAGCCCATATAGTGACTGAATAGTACAGCCTGAAGGTGGCTGAAGCATGAGGAGATCATATAGTGGCTGAATGACACAGCGTGGAGGTGTTGGAAGCATGAGGAGACCATATAGTGGCTGAATGGCACAGCCAGGAGTTGGCAGCAGCATGAGTAGACACTAGGCCTTCACAATCCCTAAGATTAAAAGATGAATTCAGAAATTTGAACTGAAGATTTTGGATAGCTAGCGCTACCTACCATAACAACATTTTTAATCCCAGGCCCAGCAGCAGTATCATTAAACCATATATTGCCTGAATGACACAGCCTGGAGTTGGCTGAAGCATGAGTAAACACCAGGGCTTCACAATCCCCAAGAAAAAACACAAGAATTTTTAAAATTTAAAATGAAGATTTTGGATAGCTGGTGCTACCTACCATAACAAAATTTTAATTTCCTGACCCAGGCCCAGCAGCAGTATCAGTAAACCATATATTGCCTGAATGACACAGCCTAGAGTTGGCTGAAGCATGAGTACACACCAGGGCTTCACAATCCCCAAGAAAAAACACAAGAATTTTTGAAATGTAAAATGAAGATATTTTGGATAGCTAGTGCTACCTACCATAACAACATTTTTATTCCCAGACCCAGGCCCAGCAGCAGTATGAGTAAACCATATATTGCCTGAATGACACAGCCTGGAGTTGGCTGAAGCATGAGTACACACGAGGGCTTCACAATCCCCCCCAAAAAAACACAAGAATTTTTGAAATTTAAATGAAGATTTAGGATAGCTAGTGCTACCTACCATAGCAAAATGTTTATTCCCAGACCCAGGCCCAGCAGCGGCATCAGTAAACCATATATTGCCTGAATGACACAGCCTGGAGTTGGCTGAAGCATGAGGAGACCATTGAAATGTGTGATTTTTTTTATTTAAATTTAAGAATTTGAAATTTAATTTAATGATTTTGAAATTTAACTGGTTCCACAAGGTAGCACCCTTGATCTTTTTTCCTGAGCCAAAATGAAAGACGTCAAGTCTATTCTTCATCCTCAACCTGAGTTTAATCTTTCTAAAGTAGAATTCCAGGCAATGAAGGCTCTCGAAAAAAGAGATGACATAGTGGTAATTAGAGCAGACAAAAGGGTCAGTTTAGTCATTCAGGAGAAAACAGAATATATTAAAGAAGCAGTAAGGCAGTTAGCCGACAGACTTACATATGCCACTTTAACCACCGATCCAACCCACAAAATAATGAAAAATCTAAGGTCACTTCTGCATAAATATGTAGAAAAAGGGGCTATTTCTAGGAAAACAGCGGAATCTCTTATACCTGAATGTCCTAAACCCTCTAGGTGGTACCATCTTCCGAAAGTGCGCAAGTCACTGAGCCAGCCCCCAGGCAGACCCATCATGGCAGGGATTGGCTCAGTGACCAAGCATTTATCCCAATATTTAGATTGGCTACTGAATCCCCTTTTCACATCTATTCCTTCATACATAAAGGATATGAGCCATTTGCTTAAACTCATAGGGGATATTCAATGGGAAGAAAATTACAAGTTATGCTCTATTGACGTAGTCAGCCTGTACACCCGTATCCCGCACGATGAGGGTGTACAGGCTGTAGATGAATTATTGCAATCAACAGATATACCGGCAGTAGTAGGAGAATTTATAAGAGATGGTCTTAATTTTGTTCTAAACCTATGGGGACCCAGGTCTCCTGTACCTATGCAAATGTATTTTTAGCTTCATTTGAGAAAAAACAGATCTACACTTCTATGAACTCCTACAAACAATACATCAAAACATACGCCAGGTATGTAGATGATATATTAGTCATATGGTCAGGGACCGAGCAGCAGTTTACAGATTTTGTACAGTTTTGGAATAATATAAATACAGTAAACATGAACTTCACACATCTTTATGGTGGTGACACTCTCGAATTTTTAGACATCAGACTATTAATCAAAAACAATACACTCATTTCAGAAGGTTATAGAAAATCAGTAGCTAGGAACACTCTGCTCCATTATCACAGCTCACATAAACATACAGTCAAAAAAGGTATACCCTACAGACAATTTATCGGATTGAAACACAATAACACTGTCACGATTCGGCTTACGGGTTGTGGATCCGCTGTGTCAGCGAGGGATTGGCGTGGACCGTGCTAGTGGACCGGTTCTAAGAGGCTACTGGTTTACACCAGAGCCCGCCGCAAAGCGGGATGGTCTTGCTGCGGCAGTAGCAACCAGGTCGTATCCACTAGCAACGGCTCAACCTCGCTGACTGCTGAGAAGGCGTGGGACAGAAGGACTAGGCAGAGGCAAGGTCAGACGTAGCAGAAGGTCGGGGGCAGGCGGCAAGGTTCGTAGTCAGGATGGATAGCAGAAGTTCAGGTACACAGGCTTTGGACACACTAAACGCTTTCACTGGCACAAGGCAACAAGATCCGGCAAGGGAGTGCATGGGAGGAGATCAGATATAGCCAGGGAGCAGGTGGAAGCCAATTAAGCTAATTGGGCCAGGCACCAATCATTGGTGCACTGGCCCTTTAAGTCTCAGAAAGCTGGCGCGCGCGCGCCCTAGAGAGCGGAGCCGCGCGCGCCAGCACATGACAGCAGGGGACCGGGACGGGTAAGTGACCTGGGATGCGATTCGCGAGCGGGCGCGTCCCGCTGTGCGAATCGCATCCCCGACGGCCATGACAGTGCAGCGCTCCCGGTCAGCGGGACTGACCGGGGAGCTGCAGGGAGAAAGACGCCGTGAGCGCTCCGGGGAGGAGCGGGGACCCGGAGCGCTAGGCGTAACAGTACCCCCCCCCTTTAGGTCTCCCCTTTTTTTTGTCCGGTGACTGCCTCCCCTGGGATGAGGACACCGGGAAAGAATGGATGGTTTCCTCAACGGCAGGCAGTACAGCAGGAGTTGGAATGGGGAGGGAGGGCAGAGGGTGAAGCTTGGCACGGGGCAGGGAGACACAAGGACGGGAGCCATGAGGAGGCACAGAGGCTTGCCTGACGGGACTGGGAGGGGGGGAGAGGCACTTCCTGTGGCAGGCAGAGTCCCAGTACTTGATCTCCCCGGTGGTCCAATCAAGGGTGGGCGAATGAAGCCGGAGCCATGGCAGACCGAGGAGGACCTCAGAGGTACAGCCGGGGAGAACGAAGAGCTCAATCCTCTCGAGGTGGGGTCCAATAGACATGAGGAGGGGTTCTGTGCGGTAACGCACGGTGCAGTCCAATCTGGCTCCGTTGACCGCGGAAATGTAGAGCGGCTTGACGAGACGGGTCACCGGGATGCTGAATTTATTCACAAAGGACTCCAATATAAAATTTCCAGAGGCACCAGAGTCCAAGCAGGCCACGGCTGAGAGGGAGGAGTTGGCTGAAGGAGAGATCCGCACGGGCACCGTGAGACGTGGAGAAGCAGACTTAGAGCCAAGAGACGCCGCACCCACGTGAGCTGGGTGCGTGCGTGCGTTTCCCAGGCGTGGAGGACGGATAGGGCAATCCACCAAGAAATGCTCGGTACTGGCACAGTACAGACAGAGATTTTCTTCTCTACGGCGATTCCTCTCTTCCTGGGTCAGGCGAGACCGATCCACTTGCATGGCCTCCTCGGCGGGAGGCCCAGGCGTAGACTGCAAAGGATGCTGTGGGAGAGGTGCCCAGAGATCTAAGTCTTTTTCCTGGCGGAGCTCTTGGTGTCGCTCAGAAAAACGCATGTCAATGCGGGTAGCCAAATGGATGAGTTCTTGGAGGTTGGCAGGAATCTCTCGTGCGGCCAGCACATCCTTGATGCGACTGGATAGGCCTTTTTTAAAGGTCGCGCAGAGAGCCTCGTTATTCCATGATAACTCGGAAGCAAGAGTACGAAATTGGATGGCGTACTCGCCCACTGAAGAATTACCCTGGACCAGGTTCAACAGGGCAGTCTCGGCAGAAGAAGCTCGGGCTGGCTCCTCGAAGACACTCCGGACTTCAGCGAAGAAGGACTGGACTGTGGCTGTGGCAGGATCATTGCGGTCCCAGAGCGGTGTGGCCCAAGACAAGGCCTTTCCTGAAAGAAGGCTCACTACGAACGCCACCTTAGACCGTTCCGTAGGAAACAAGTCCGATAACATCTCCATATGCAGGGAACACTGAGACAAAAATCCACGGCAGAGTTTAGAGTCCCCATCAAATTTGTCCGGCAGGGACAAGCGGAGGTTAGGAGCGGCCACTCGCTGCGGAGGAGGTGCAGGAGCTGGCGGAGGAGATGGTTGCTGCTGTAGCAGAGGCAGAAGTTGCTGTAACATGGCGGTCAACTGCGACAGCTGCTGTCCTTGTTGGGCAATCTGCTGCGATTGCTGAGCGACCACCGTGGGAAGATCAGCGAGACTTGGCAGCGGCACCTCAGCGGGATCCATGGCCGGATCTACTGTCACGATTCGGCTAACGGGTTGTGGATCCGCTGTGTCAGCGAGGGATTGGCGTGGACCGTGCTAGTGGACCGGTTCTAAGAGGCTACTGGTTTACACCAGAGCCCGCCGCAAAGCGGGATGGTCTTGCTGCGGCAGTAGCAACCAGGTCGTATCCACTAGCAACGGCTCAACCTCGCTGACTGCTGAGAAGGCGTGGGACAGAAGGACTAGGCAGAGGCAAGGTCAGACGTAGCAGAAGGTCGGGGGCAGGCGGCAAGGTTCGTAGTCAGGATGGATAGCAGAAGTTCAGGTACACAGGCTTTGGACACACTAAATGCTTTCACTGGCACAAGGCAACAAGATCCGGCAAGGGAGTGCATGGGAGGAGATCAGATATAGCCAGGGAGCAGGTGGAAGCCAATTAAGCTAATTGGGCCAGGCACCAATCATTGGTGCACTGGCCCTTTAAGTCTCAGAGAGCTGGCGCGCGCGCGCCCTAGAGAGCGGAGCCGCGCGCGCCAGCACATGACAGCAGGGGACCGGGACGGGTAAGTGACCTGGGATGCGATTCGCGAGCGGGCGCGTCCCGCTGTGCGAATCGCATCCCCGACGGCCATGACAGTGCAGCGCTCCCGGTCAGCGGGACTGACCGGGGAGCTGCAGGGAGAAAGACGCCGTGAGCGCTCCGGGGAGGAGCGGGGACCCGGAGCGCTAGGCGTAACAAACACTATGGAAGAATCTTACCACAAACAAGCAGACGATCTGGAAATGAGGTTAAAACAGAGAGCGTATCCAACGACACTCATAAAAAAGAGCAGAGAGAGAGCAAATAACCTAAAAAGACAGGATCTTCTAGATAAAAAATCAATTTTAAAAAAAGAAAAAAGATTCCCATTCGTCTTCGATAACACGCCAATGAATCAAGCCATAGAAACAGCTATCCGACGGAATTGGTATGTTATTGAAGCCGACGAAGATATAAAGGAGATTGCAGTCAGAAAACCTATGATTACATACAGAAAGAATAGAACGATAGTAGACAGCATAAAAAATAAAGATCAAAGGAAACAGAAAAAAACTTGGTGGGTGATTTTCTGCCACAAGGCAATTAATGCTGCAAAAACTGCAGTTTCTGCAGCTATAATTTGGCAGCAAAAAAATCTAAGAATAGGAGCTATTTTGCATTCAGTAATTGATTTTACGTTCTGTTCTGTCCATGCGGCTTTTTCTACCTGCCAGCATTCATTCATTTCTTTGCTGCATATGAACATTGTGAACCTGTTGAACTACTACTAGCCAGAGCCCCTCCTACACTATAGAAGCAAGAACCAACTACACGCCCTAGTCCATGTACCTCCAGCAGTTGTGAAGCCGCAGTGCCGAATGGACATTCTCTGTGCTTACTGTTAAAGATCAAATATGTGTGACTTGTCTTTCCATAAGCAGCAAAGAAAGAGGGATAACTGATGACAGCAAGGACTTATATAACCTTGCAGACTGTTGATTGGCTAAGCATTATTATTTTCCTCCTGTCACAAATAACATCCATTATTCGTAACGGGCTATAATTGGTGAAAACGGATAATTAAAAAATCCCATAGACATGAATGGGATTTTTTAACGGCCATTTTTAAGGGATGTAGCCTATCAGCAGCCAGTCACCCCTATGATGTCACAGCCCTATATATTCGGCAGCCATTTTGCAGCTCGTCATATCATTCATTACACTGCATACAGATAGGACGGACATTGCTGTGTGTGTGTTACACAGAAAAGCTCATTCCAGCAGCGTTTCACATCCTAGTCACATCAGCGTTCTGTTGGACAGAGAGCAGTGTTTTTTTCACTGAAAAGGATATTTACTGCAGCCATAAACATCCCAGTTACTTTCTTCAGCATTGTATTACAGAGAGGCTGTAATTGTATTACAGAGATAGCTGTGTGTTGTCTCAACAACATCTCAACTTCATAAACCTTAGCAGAGGAGGCAGGAATAATTTTTCAGCGCAATTCTGTGTCTTTGTTCCACAACAAATCATCTACTGGTTATACTAGTCTTTAGATGGTATAATACCCAGCAGTCATTCCTTATTGTCTTTGACTATTTATGTTTAGTACACAGCTTTTTGTGCTGCAGCACTATTGTGTTCTGCTGGTGTTGTGCAAAAATCCTTTTTTTAAGCGTGCTGTACCGCATTTTTCTGCCCTCATAAGTGCATACCACATACCTACATCTAAGTGGTGTACTATTTTGTACATGTTAATCTGTCAAGGGCCTACCTACTGTGAAAGGACAGCCAAAAGTAATCATCGGCTGGTGTTTTACTCAAATAATTTTTGAAGCATACAGTAGCCCATTTTTCTGCCCTCATAAGTGCATACCAAACACCTACATCTAAGTAGTGTACTATTTTGTACCTGTTAATCTGTCAAAGGCCTACATACTGTGAAAGGACAGCCAAAAGTAATCACCGGCTGGTGTTTTACTCCAATGCGTTTATTAAGCGTACTGTAGTGCATTTTTCTGCTCTCATAAGTGCATACCACATACCTACATATAAGTAGTGTACCATTTTGTACCTGTTAATCTGTCAAAGGCCTACATACTGTGAAAGGACAGCCAAAAATAATCACCGGCTGGTGTTTTACTCCAATACATTTATTAAGCATACTGTAGTGCATTTTTCTGCCCTCATAAGTGCATACCACATACCTACATCTAAGTAGTGTACTATTTTAAACCTGTTAATCTGACAAGGGCCTAGATACTGTGAAAGTCCAGGCAAAAGTACTCACCGGCTGGTGTTTTTACTCAGATACTTTTTTTAAGTGTACTGTAGCGCATTTTTCTGCCCTCATAAGTGCATACCACATATCTACCTTTAAGTAGTGTACTATTTTAAACCTGTTAATCTGTCAAGGGCCTACCTACTGTGAAAGGACAGCCAAAAGTAATCACCGGCTGGTGTTTTACTCCAATACGTTTATTAAGCGTAGTGTAGCACATTTTTCTGCCCTCATAAGTGCATACCACATACCTACATCTAAGTAGTGTACTATTTTGCACCTGTTAATCTGTCAAGGGCCTATATACTGTTAAAGGACAGCCAATAGTACACACCTGCTGCTGTTCTAGACAAATACTGTTTTAAGCCTAGTGAAGCGTATTGTACTCCCCTCATATACACAATAAGTATGTCAGGCAGAGTAGTGAAACTTGAATTTCAAAATCTTTAATTTCAATTAAAAAATCTTAAATTTAAAAATCTTGGTCTCCTCATGCTTCGGCCAACTCCTGGCTGTGGCATTAAGACACTATTGTCACGATGCCGGCTGGCAGGTAGTGGATCCTCTGTGCCAGAGAGGGATTGGCGTGGACCGTGCTAGTGGACCGGTTCTAAGCCACTACTGGTTTTCACCAGAGCCCGCCGCAAAGCGGGATGGTCTTGCTGCGGCGGTAGTGACCAGGTCGTATCCACTAGCAACGGCTCACCTCTCTGGCTGCTGAAGATAGGCGCGGTACAAGGGAGTAGGCAAAAGCAAGGTCGGACGTAGCAGAAGGTCGGGGCAGGCAGCAAGGATCGTAGTCAGGGGCAACGGCAGAAGGTCTGGAAACACAGGCAAGGAACACACAAGGAACGCTTTCACTGGCACTAAGGCAACAAGATCCGGCAAGGGAGTGCAGGGGAAGTGAGGTGATATAGGGAAGTGCACAGGTGAACACACTGATTGGAACCACTGCGCCAATCAGCGGCGCAGTGGCCCTTTAAATCGCAGAGACCCGGCGCGCGCGCGCCCTAGGGAGCGGGGCCGCGCGCGCCGGGACAGAACAGACGGAGAGCGAGTCAGGTAGGGGAGCCGGGGTGCGCATCGCGAGCGGGCGCTACCCGCATCGCGAATCGCATCCCGGCTGGCAGCGGAATCGCAGCGCCCCGGGTCAGAGGACGTGACCGGAGCGCTGCCGCGGGGAGAGTGAAGCAAGCGCTCCGGGGAGGAGCGGGGACCCGGAGCGCTCGGCGTAACAGTACCCCCCCCCTTGGGTCTCCCCCTCTTCTTAGAGCCTGAGAACCTGAGGAGCAGACTTTTGTCTAGGATGTTGTCCTCAGGTTCCCAGGATCTCTCTTCAGGACCACAACCCTCCCAGTCCACTAAAAAAAAATTTTTCCCTCTGACCTTTTTGGCAGCTAAAATTTCTTTGACCGAGAAGATGTCCGAGGAGCCGGACACAGGAGTGGGAGGAACAGATTTGGGAGAAAAACGGTTGAGGATGAGTGGTTTGAGAAGAGAGACGTGAAAGGCATTAGGGATACGAAGAGAGGGAGGAAGAAGAAGTTTATAAGAGACAGGATTAATTTGACACAAAATTTTGAAAGGACCAAGATAGCGTGGTCCCAACTTGTAGCTAGGGACACGGAAGCGGACATATTTAGCGGAGAGCCATACCTTGTCTCCAGGGGAAAAAACGGGGGGAGCTCTTCTTTTCTTATCCGCGAACTTCTTCATGCGTGATGAAGCCTGTAAGAGAGAATTTTGGGTCTCTCTCCATATGATGGAAAGGTCACGAGAAATTTCATCCACAGCGGGCAGACCAGAGGGCAAGGGAGTAGGGAGGGGGGGAAGAGGGTGACGGCCGTACACCACGAAAAATGGGGATTTGGAGGAAGACTCAGAGACCCTGAAGTTATACGAGAATTCGGCCCATGGGAGGAGATCTGCCCAGTCATCCTGGCGGGAGGAAACAAAATGTCGCAAATAATCACCCAAGATCTGGTTAATCCTTTCTACTTGTCCATTGGACTGGGGATGATATGCAGAAGAAAAATTTAATTTAATCTTGAGTTGTTTACAGAGAGCCCTCCAGAATTTAGACACGAATTGGACGCCTCTATCCGAGACAATCTGCGTAGGCAACCCGTGAAGACGAAAAATGTGTACAAAAAATTGTTTAGCCAACTGAGGCGCAGAAGGAAGACCAGGAAGAGGGATGAAATGTGCCATTTTGGAGAATCGATCAACGACCACCCAAATAACAGTGTTGCCACGGGAAGGGGGTAAATCAGTAATAAAATCCATACCAATCAGAGACCAAGGCTGTTCGGGGACAGGCAGAGGATGAAGAAAACCAGCGGGCTTCTGGCGAGGAGTCTTATCCCGGGCACAGATAGTGCAGGCTCGCACAAAGTCCACAACATCCGTCTCCAGAGTCGGCCACCAATAGAAGCGGGAGATGAGTTGCACAGATTTCTTGATACCCGCATGACCTGCGAGATGGGAGGAGTGACCCCATTTGAGGATTCCGAGGCGTTGGCGAGGAGAAACAAAGGTCTTTCCTGGAGGAGTCTGCCTGATGGAGGCAGGAGAAGTGGAGATCAGGCAGTCAGGTGGAATGATGTGTTGCGGAGAGAGTTCAACTTCTGAGGCATCCGAGGAACGAGAGAGAGCATCGGCCCTAATGTTCTTATCGGCAGGACGAAAGTGAATCTCAAAATTAAATCGGGCAAAGAACAGAGACCACCGGGCCTGGCGAGGATTCAGCCGTTGGGCAGACTGGAGGTAGGAGAGGTTCTTGTGGTCGGTGTAGATAATAACAGGAGAACTTGATCCCTCCAGCAGATGCCTCCATTCCTCAAGTGCTAATTTAATGGCTAGAAGCTCTCGATCCCCGATGGAGTATTTCCTCTCCGCTGGAGAGAAGGTCCTAGAGAAAAAACCACAAGTGACAGCATGCCCGGAAGAATTTTTTTGTAGAAGAACAGCTCCAGCTCCCACTGAGGAGGCATCAACCTCCAATAGGAAGGGTTTGGAAGGGTCAGGTCTGGAGAGGACGGGAGCCGAAGAAAAGGCAGACTTGAGTCGTTTAAAGGCGTCTTCTGCTTGAGGGGGCCAGGACTTGGGATCAGCATTTTTTTTGGTTAAAGCCACGATAGGAGCCACAATGGTAGAAAAATGTGGAATAAATTGCCTGTAATAATTGGCGAACCCCAAAAAGCGTTGGATAGCACGGAGTCCGGAGGGGCGTGGCCAATCTAAGACGGCAGAGAGTTTGTCTGGATCCATCTGTAGTCCCTGGCCAGAGACCAAATATCCTAGAAAAGGAAGAGATTGGCATTCAAACAGACATTTCTCAATTTTGGCATAGAGTTGGTTGTCACGAAGTCTCTGAAGAACCATACGGACATGCTGGCGGTGTTCTTCTAGATTGGCAGAAAAAATTAGGATATCGTCCAGATATACAACAACACAGGAGTATAACAGATCACGAAAAATTTCATTGACAAAGTCTTGGAAGACGGCAGGGGCGTTGCACAGTCCAAAGGGCATGACTAGATACTCAAAGTGTCCATCTCTGGTGTTAAATGCCGTTTTCCACTCGTCCCCCTCTCTGATGCGGATGAGGTTATAGGCGCCTCTTAAGTCCAATTTAGTGAAGATGTGGGCACCTTGGAGGCGATCAAAGAGTTCAGAGATGAGGGGTAAGGGGTAGCGGTTCTTAACCGTGATTTTATTAAGACCGCGGTAGTCAATGCATGGACGTAGGGAGCCATCTTTTTTGGACACAAAGAAAAATCCGGCTCCGGCAGGAGAGGAGGATTTACGGATAAAGCCCTTTTTTAGATTCTCCTGGACGTATTCGGACATGGCAAGAGTCTCTGGGGCAGAGAGAGGATAAATTCTGCCCCGGGGTGGAGTAGTGCCCGGGAGGAGGTCGATAGGGCAATCATAAGGCCTGTGAGGAGGTAGAGTCTCAGCTTGTTTTTTGCAGAAAACATCCGCGAAGTCCATATAGGCCTTAGGGAGACCGGTTACTGGAGGAACCACAGAGTTACGGCAAGGGTTACTGGGAACCGGTTTTAGACAGTTCTTGGAACAAGAGGACCCCCAACTCTTGATCTCCCCAGTGGACCAATCCAGGGTAGGGGAATGAAGTTGAAGCCAGGGAAGTCCAAGGAGAATTTCCGAGGTGCAATTGGGGAGGACCAAAAGTTCAATCCTCTCATGATGAGATCCGATGCTCATAAGAAGGGGCTCCGTGCGGAAACGTATGGTACAGTCCAATCTTTCATTATTTACACAATTGATGTAGAGGGGTCTGGCGAGACTGGTCACCGGGATGTTGAACCTGTTGACGAGAGAGGCCAAAATAAAATTTCCTGCAGATCCAGAGTCCAAGAAGGCCACTGTAGAGAAGGAGAAGGCAGAGGCAGACATCCGCACAGGCACAGTAAGACGTGGAGAAGCAGAGTAGACATCAAGGACTGTCTCATCTTTGTGCGGAGTCAGCGTACGTCTTTCCAGGCGGGGAGGACGGATAGGACAATCTCTCAGGAAGTGTTCGGTACTAGCACAGTACAGGCAGAGGTTCTCCATACGGCGTCGTGTCCTCTCTTGAGGTGTCAGGCGAGACCGGTCGACCTGCTTAGCCTCCACGGCGGGAGGCACAGGAACAGATTGCAGGGGACCAGAGGAGAGAGGAGCTGAGGAGAAGAAACGCCTCGTGCGAACAGAGTCCATATCTTGGCGGAGTTCCTGACGCCTTTCGGAAAAACGCATGTCAATGCGAGTGGCTAGGTGAATAAGTTCATGTAGATTAGCAGGAATTTCTCGTGCGGCCAGAACATCTTTAATGTTGCTGGATAGGCCTTTTTTGAAGGTCGCGCAGAGGGCCTCATTATTCCAGGACAATTCTGAAGCAAGAGTACGGAATTGTACGGCATACTCGCCAACGGAAGAATTACCCTGGACCAGGTTCAACAGGGCAGTCTCAGCAGAAGAGGCTCGGGCAGGTTCCTCAAAGACACTTCGGATTTCCGAGAAGAAGGAGTGTACAGAGGCAGTGACGGGGTCATTGCGGTCCCAGAGCGGTGTGGCCCATGACAGGGCTTTTCCGGACAGAAGGCTGACTACGAAAGCCACCTTAGACCTTTCAGTGGGAAACAGGTCCGACATCATCTCCAGATGCAGGGAACATTGGGAAAGAAAGCCACGGCAAAACTTAGAGTCCCCATCAAATTTATCCGGCAAGGATAAGCGTATCCCAGGAGCGGCCACTCGCTGCGGAGGAGGTGCAGGAGCTGGCGGAGGAGATGACTGCTGAAGCTGTGGTAGTAACTGTTGTAGCATAACGGTCAGTTGAGACAGCTGTTGGCCTTGTTGCGCTATCTGTTGTGACTGCTGGGCGACCACCGTGGTGAGGTCAGCGACAACTGGCAGAGGAACTTCAGCGGGATCCATGGCCGGATCTACTGTCACGATGCCGGCTGGCAGGTAGTGGATCCTCTGTGCCAGAGAGGGATTGGCGTGGACCGTGCTAGTGGACCGGTTCTAAGCCACTACTGGTTTTCACCAGAGCCCGCCGCAAAGCGGGATGGTCTTGCTGCGGCGGTAGTGACCAGGTCGTATCCACTAGCAACGGCTCACCTCTCTGGCTGCTGAAGATAGGCGCGGTACAAGGGAGTAGGCAAAAGCAAGGTCGGACGTAGCAGAAGGTCGGGGCAGGCAGCAAGGATCGTAGTCAGGGGCAACGGCAGAAGGTCTGGAAACACAGGCAAGGAACACACAAGGAACGCTTTCACTGGCACTAAGGCAACAAGATCCGGCAAGGGAGTGCAGGGGAAGTGAGGTGATATAGGGAAGTGCACAGGTGAACACACTGATTGGAACCACTGCGCCAATCAGCGGCGCAGTGGCCCTTTAAATCGCAGAGACCCGGCGCGCGCGCGCCCTAGGGAGCGGGGCCGCGCGCGCCGGGACAGAACAGACGGAGAGCGAGTCAGGTAGGGGAGCCGGGGTGCGCATCGCGAGCGGGCGCTACCCGCATCGCGAATCGCATCCCGGCTGGCAGCGGAATCGCAGCGCCCCGGGTCAGAGGACGTGACCGGAGCGCTGCCGCGGGGAGAGTGAAGCGAGCGCTCCGGGGAGGAGCGGGGACCCGGAGCGCTCGGCGTAACAACTATATGGTCTCCTGATGCTTCATCCAACTCCAGGCTGTGTCATTCATCCAATATATGGTTTACTGATGCTGCTGGGCCTTTGTCTGGGCCTAAATTTTTTTACTGGTAGCACTAGCTACCCTAAATCCTCAATTTAAATTTCAAAATTCCTCTTTTAGTCTTAGGGATTGTGAAGCCCTAGTGTCTACTCATGCTGCTGCCAACTCCAGGCTGTGCCATTGTGACACTATATGGTCTCCTGATACTTCAGCTATCCCCAGGCTGTGTCATTCAGCCAATATATGGTTTACAGATGCTGCTGGGCCTGGGTCTCAACATTTTTTATGGTAGAACTTGCCACCCTAAAAATCTTAAATTTCAATGGTCTCCTCATGCTTCGGCCAACTCCAGACTGTGCCATTAAGACACTATATGGTCTCCTCATGCTTCAGCCAACTCCAGGCTGTGTCATTCAGCCAATATATGGTTTACTGATGCTGCTGGGCCTAAAAAAAAATTATGGTAGCACTAGCTACCCTAAATCCTCAATTTAAATTTCAAAATGTATCTTTTAATCTTAGGGATTGTGAAGCCCTAGTGACTACTCATGCTGCTGCCAACTCCAGGCTGTGCCATTGTGACACTATATGGTGTCCTGATGTTTCAGCTATCTCCAGGCTGTGTCATTCAGCCAATATATGGTTTACAGATGCTGCTGGGCCTGGGTCTCAAAATGTTTTATGGTAGCACTAGCTACCCTAATTCTTCAATTTAAATTTTAAAATTAATCTTTTAATCTTAGGTATTGTGAAGCCCTAGTGTCTCTTCAGGCTGTGCCATTCAGACACTATATGGTCTCCAGCGTTGGGCGCGAATATGCGCATTTCAAATTTTTATTGCGACTATTGCAAATTCGCAAATTTGCGAATATATTCGCTATATATTCGAAATTGCGAATATTGGCTTTTTCCCCGCATATGCGCATATTCGCATTTGTGATTATTTGCATATTTCTTCTTTTCACTTGTGGACCAATTAGAATGATGCAAATACACTTGTCAGAGGTTATCAACAACATCCCTAGCAACCAATAGTAAAATTGCCCACCCCCTCACTGGTGTCAAATACGTGATTATGCGAATATTCACATATGCGAATATTTGCATATGTGAATGTGCAAATATAACGAATATTCGAAATTCGCGAATAAAGGACGAATATTCGTCTATATATTCACTAAGTATTGCAAATTTGAATATGGGCAATGCCGTTAATCACTAATGGTCTCCTGATGCTTCAGCCAACTCCAGGCTTTGTCATTTAGCCAATATATGGTTTACTGATGCTGCTGGGCCTGGGTCTGGGCCTAAATTTTTTTTTATTGTAACACTAGCTACTAGAGATGAGCGAATCAAAGCTGATGAACTCGAATCCGTTTCAAATTTCAGGAAATATTTGATTAGCAATGAATGCGAATGTCATCGCGATTCTATTGCGCAAATCGCTTCATAAAACTCCATTTTACAGTGTTCCAGACTCCAGGGCATCTATAATGACGGATCCACATGTCAGTACATGGGGCAAAGGACCCTGGGAAGGCGGGAAGGCAAGGCGGGAAGGGAAGTAGGCAGTATGACCCTGAATCACATGCAGGATGCAGCCTATCAGCAGCCAGTCACCCCTGTGATGTCACAGCCCTATACAATCGGAAGCCATATTGCAGCCAGCCACTTCATTCATTACACTGCAGATAGGACAGACAGCCTGTGTGTGTTACAGTAGAAAATGCGCATTCCAGCAGCGTTTAACATCCTCCTAGTCACATCAGTGTTCTCGCGGACGGAGAGCATTGTTTTTTTTTCACTGAAAAGGATTTTTACTGCATCTGCAGGCATTAACCTCCCAGTCACTTTCTTCAGCACAGTATTACAGAAAGGGGCAAATAGCTGCGTGTTGTTCAACAAGCTGCATCAACTTCATAAACCTTAGCAGAGGAGGCAGGAATAATTTTTCAGCGCAATTAGGTGTCTTTGTTCCACCAAAAATCCTCTACTGGTTATACTAGTCTGTAGATGGTATAATAACCAGCAGTCCATTCCTAATAGTCTGTGACTGAGTGCGATTTTGTGTTTAGTACACAGCTTTTTTTTTTAGCTGCAGCACTGTTGTGTACTACTGGTGTTTTACAAAAATATATATTTTTTAAGGGTACTATAGTGCATACCACATATGTACATCTAAGTAGTGTACTATTTTGTACCTGTTAATCTGTCAAGGGCATACATACTGTGAAAGGACAGCCAAAAGTAATCACCGGCTGGTGTTTTAAAAAAATGACTGAGCTTTTAGGCACATTGTAGCTCATTCTTCTGCCCTCATAAGTGCATACCGCATACGTATATCTCAGTAGTGTACTCTTTTGTACCTGTTAATCTGTAAAATGCCTACATACTGTGAAAGTCCAGGCAAAAGTACTCATCAGCTGGTGTTGTACTCAGATACTGTTTTAAGAGTGCTGTAGAGCCTTTTTCTGCCTTCATCAGTGCATAAATAAATTACAAAGTTTTTAGGCTCATTGTAGCACATTTTTCTGCCCTCATAAGTGCATACCACATACCTACATCTAAGTAGTGTACTATTTTGTACTTGTTAATCTTTCAAAGGCCTAGATACTGTGAAAGGACAGCCAATAGTACACACCTGATACTGTTCTAGACAAATACTGTTGTAAGCCTAGTGAAGCGTATTGTACTCCCCTCTTATACACAATAAGTATGTCAGGCAGAGTAGTGCCAGGACATGCACAGAGGAGTGGCAGAGGCCTAAATTCATCAGGTGCAGGCAGAGGTCGCAGCAGAGTAGGGGTGTGTGGTAGCAGGCGTCGCAGCGATAGGTCTGAGCTCTCGGTGTCAGCTAGCAGTCGTGTCGTGACCAGCAACCCAGCAGCCTTGATAGATCGGTTCACTCGGTCATCCACTTCCCCCCAAGTGATGTTCACTCGGTCATTCAGTCATCCCCATTGACATCCGACACCCCCAGTCAACAGTCGGTTGGTTCCTCAGACTCAATCCTCAGTTGGCATGGCCCTCATGCTGCTGCTGCCACCTCCAGGCTCTCTCATTCTGCTGCTCTATGGTCTCCTCATGCTAATGCTACCACCTCCAGGCTCTGTCATTGTGCCGCCATATGGTCTCCTCATGCTGATGCTGCCACCTCCAGGCTCTCTAATTCTGCTGCTCCATGGTCTTCTCATGCAGATGCTGCCACCACCAGGGTCTCTCATTGTGCTGCTCTATGGTCTCCTCATGCTGATGCTACTGCCTTCACGTTCTGTCATTGTGCCACCATATGGTCTCCTCATGCTGATGCTACCACCTCCAGGCACTGTCATTTTGCCTCCATATGGTCTCCTCATGCTGATGCTGCCACCTCCAGGCTCTCTAATTGCGCTGCTCTATGGTCTCCTCATGCTGATGCTACCGCCTAGGGGCTCTCTCATTGTGCTGCCATGGATACTGCAAAACATAATTAAGATGCTGGTCCCCAGTTTCAGAAATTCCTTGCATTAGGGTAACTTTAAGGACTACTGATGCCCCCTCCAGGCTGTGCCATTCAGCCACTATATGGTATCCTCATTCTTCAGCCAACTCCAGGCTGTGCCATTCAGACACTATAGGGTCTCCCTATACTGCCACAAACTCCAGTCAGTCATTCAGCCACTATATGGTCTCCTCATTCTTCATCCAACTCCAGGCTGTGCCATTCAGCCACTATATGGTCTCCTCCTACTAATGCCACCTTCAGGCTCTGTCATTGTGCTGCCATGTGACTCCTTGTTAGATTTGGTCCTTTGTACCCTTTGTGTCCGGGACACTAAAACTTGGGAGTTAAAAGTTCAATTTCAAAATCCTCAATTTCGATTTAAAAATCTTAAATTTCTATTTAAAATTCTTAAATTTCAATAGTCTCCTCATGCTTTTGCCAACTCCAGGCTGTGCCATTCATACACTATATGGTCTCCTCATGCTTCAGCCACCTCCAGGCTGTGTCATTCAGTCACTATATGGTCTCCATATATTTACTCTGTATTGTAGGAAACATGTGGGTATCCTTGAGTTACTCTCCCAGCATTATTGCCACATTGATACCAGACCAGAAATAAAAGGAATATTGCCAAGGACTAACAGAAACACGGAACTGTGGATACTGGCCTCCGGCTGTTGAAATTGACTGACTATCCCAGGTGGTAAATTTACCATTTTGAAGTTCCTCAGTTCCAGTAGGCTTTAAAGGTATACTCCAGTGAAAAACTTTTTTTTTAAATCAACTGGTGCCAGAAAGTTAAAAAGATTTGTAAATTACTTTTATTAAAAAAATCTTAATCCTTCTAGTACTTATTAGCTGCTAAATACTACAGAGGAAATTATTATCTTTTTGGAACACAGAGCTCTCTGCTGACAACATGACCACAGTGCTCTCTGCTGACACCTCTGTCCATTTTAGGAACTGTCCAAAGCAGCATATGTTTGCTATGGGGATTTTCTTCTACACTGGACAGTTCTTAAAATGGAGATGTCAGCAGAGAGCACTATGGTCATGATGTCAGCAGAGAGCTCTGTGTTCCAAAAAGAAAATAATTTCCTCTGTAGTATTCCGCAGCTAATAAGTACTTGAAGGATTAAGATTTTTTAATAGAAGCAATTTACAAATCTGTTTAACTTTCTGGCACCAGTTGATTTTAAAAAAAAGTTTCCACCGGAGTACCCCTTTAAGTCGTTCATTCTTTGTTGTGGTTCTTCAGTTGTACAATTAAGTTGTATAATGTTTTCCTGTTCCTCCGTGCTAATGTCACACAATACTCATATTGTCATCTAATGAAGGATCCTTTTCTTCAGAGAACGTATGTATAATTTTATTATTTTGAATGTCAGGTGGTATTCTGACAATTTCTGATTATAAAGGAATTTTGGAATCTGGGACACAGGTAAAAATAAGTATTTTTAAGCGTACTGTAGCACATTTTTCTGCCCTCAAAATTGCATACCACATACCTACATCTAAGTAGCTGTCACGATTCGGCTGGCTGGAGGTGGATCCTCTGTGCCAGAGAGGGATTGGCGTGGACCGTGTCGGTGGAACGGTTCTAAGTTGCTACTGGTATTCACCAGAGCCCGCCGCAAAGCGGGATGGTCTTGCAGCGGCGGTAGCAACCAGGTCGTATCCACCGGCAACGGCTCAACCTCTCTGACTGCTGAGATAAGCGCGGTACAAGGGAGTAGACAAGAGCAAGGTCGGACGTAGCAGAAGGTCAGGGCAGGCAGCAAGGATCGTAGTCAGGGGCAACGGCAGGAGGTCTGGAACACAGGCTAGGAACACACAAGGAAACGCTTTCACTGGCACAATGGCAACAAGATCCGGCGAGGGAGTGCAGGGGAAGTGAGGTATAAGTAGGGAGTGCACAGGTGAGGATACTGATTAGGCCTGCTGCGCCAATCAGTGGCGCAGTGGCCCTTTAAATCGCAGAGACCCGGCGCGCGCGCGCCCTAAGGAGCGGGGCCGCGCGCGCCGGGACAACACAGACGGGGAACGGGTCAGGTACGGGAGCCGGGATGCGCATCGCGAGCGGGCGCGTCCCGCGTCGCGAATCGCATCCCGGCTGGGAGTAATATCACAGCGCACCCGGTCAGCAGGTCTGACCGGGGCGCTGCGAATGAGAGGATGCTGCGAGCGCTCCGGGGAGGAGCGGGGACCCGGAGCGCTCGGCGTAACAGTAGTGTACTATTTTGTACTTATTAATCTGTCAAGGGTCTATATACTGTGAAAGGACAGCCAATAGTATACACCTGTTGCTGTTCTAGACAAATACTGTTTTAAGCGAAGTGAAGCGTATTATACTCCCCTCATATACGCAATAAGTATGTCAGGCAGAGAAGTGAAATTTCAATTACAAAATCCATCATTTCAATTTCAAAATCATAAATTTCAATGGTTTTGTCATGTTGCTGCCAACTCCAGGCTGTGCCATTCAGCCACTATATGGTCTCCTCATGCTTCGGCCACCTCCAGGCTGTACCATTCAGACACTATATGGGCTCCTTATGCTTTTCCACCTCCAGGCTGTGTCATTCAGCCAATATATTGTTTTCTGATGCTGCTGGGACTGTCTTGGATATTACTTACAATTTTTTTTTTATGGTAGCACTAGCAAACATACATGCTCAATAGAGATTTCAACATTGATCTTTTAATGTTAGGGGTTGTGAAGCCCTCTTATATACACATCCTGCTGCCTGATCCAGGCTGTGTGTTTCAGGAACTACTTGGCTTACTGATGCTGCTGGGCTTGGGCCTTACATTCTTTCATGATAGCAGGAGATAACATACCTCTTCAATAAAGCTTTCAACATTGATCTTTCCATATTAGGGGTTATGAAACCCTATTGAGTACTCCTGCTGCTTGCTCTTGACTGTGTCTTTCAGGAACTACTTGGCTTACTTATGCTGCTGGGCTTGGTCCTTAAATGTTTGGATGTTAGCACTAGCTTACATCTATGCTTAATTGAGATTTCAACAATGATGTTTCAATGTAAGGTGTTATGAAACCCTCTTGTGTACTGCTGATGCCTTCTCCTGACGGTGTGTTTCAGGAACTACTTGGCTTATTGATGCTACTGGGCTTGGGCCTTACATTTTTGGATGTTAGCACTAGCTTACATACATGCTTAATTGAAATTTCAACATTGATCTTTCAATCTTAGGGGTTATGAAACCCTCTTGTGTACTCCTGCTGCTGACTGATCCTGTCTGTGTCATTCAGCAACTACATGGTTTAGTGATGCTGCTGGGCCTAGGGCATTACTTATATATGTTTATGGTAGCGCTAGGTACCATACATCTTCAATGGAAATTTCAAAATTCATCTTTTATTCTTAGAGATTGTGAGGCCCTATTGTCTCCTCATCTGCCGCCAACTCCAGGCTGTGCCATTCAGACACTATATGGTCTCCAGTGGCGTACTAAGGGGGGGGGAAGGGGGCGCGGGGGGCGGCCCGCCCCGGGTGCACCTCACAAAGGGGGTGCCAGGGGCCGACTGACCCACCACCGCCACTACTACTGAGGATCCGGGACACTCGTCCCAGATCCCCAGCAGACAGTGGTGCCTTCTCCTGTATGCGCGATACACGCACATACAGGAGGAGGCGTCCCCTCTGTGTGAGCCGCATCTGCAGCTACACAGAGGAAATGTGACCTCCGCCCCCATGCAGCACGCAGTACAGGCGCCGGTGACGTCACTCATCGGCACCTGTACTGTGGAGGGGAGAAGACGCGGGCCCTGCAGCTGAGGAGATCGCTGCGTGGGATATCAGGTGAGCATCCTTTATTTTTCTCAACTCTGCATACACCTATGGGGGGGGGGAGGGTTACTCTACATATACCTATGGGGGAGGGGGGGTTACTTTACATATATACCTATAGGGGAGGAAGGGGGGGTACTCTACATATACCTATGGGGAGGGGGGGTTACTTTACATATATACCTATAGGGGAGGAGGGGGGTTACTCTACATATACCTATGGGGGAGGGGGGGTTACTTTACATATATACCTATAGGGGAGGAGGGGGGGTTACTCTACATATATACCTATAGGGGAGGAGGGGGGGTTACTTTACATATACCTATGGGGGAGGGGGGGTGTTACTCTCCATATATACCTATAGGGGAGGAGGGGGGGTTACTCTACATATACCTAAGGGGAGGGGGTTTCTCTACATATACCTATGGGGAAGGGGAGGGGGTTACTCTACATATACCTATAGGGAAGGGGGGGTTACTCTCTACATATACCTATGGGGAAGGGGAGGGGGGGTTACTCTATATATACATATGGGGAAGGGGAGGGGGGTTACTCTACATATACCTATGGGGGAGGAGGGGGGGGGTTACTCTACATATATCTATGGGGGGAAAGGGGGAGGTTACTCTACATATACCTATGGGGGAGGGGGGTTACTCTACATATATACCTATAGGGGAGGAGGGGGGGTTACTCTACATATACCTATGGGGGAGGGGGGGTTACTCTACATATACCTAAGGGGAGGGGGTGTTACTCTACATATACTTATGGGGAAGGGGAGGGGGGTTACTCTACATATACCTATGGGGAAGAGGGGGGGGGGTGTAGCTGCATATACATATGGGAAAGAGGGGGGTGTAACTGCATATACCTATGGGAAAGGGGGGGTGTATCTGCATATACCTATGGGAAAGGGGGGGTGTAACTGCATATACCTATGGGAAAGGGGGGGGGTGTAACTGCATATACCTATGGGGAAAAGTGGGGGATGTAACTGCATATACCTATGGGAAAGGGGGGGTGTAACTGCATATACCTCTGGGAAAGAGGGGGGGTGTAGCTGCATATACATATGGGAAAGAGGGGGGTGTAACTGCATATACCTATGGGAAAGGGGGGGTGTAACTGCATATACCTATGGGAAAGAGGGGGGGTGTAACTGCATATACCTATGGGAAAGAGGGGGGGTGTAACTGCATATACCTATGGGAAAGGGGGGGGTGTAACTGCATATACGTATGGGAAAGAGGGGGTGCAACTGCATATACCTATGGGAAAGAGGAGGGGTGTAACTGCATATACCTATGGGAAAGGGGGGTGTAACTGCATATACCTATGGGAAAGGGTGGGGTGTAACTGCATATACCTATGGGAAAGAGGGGGGATGTAACTGCATATACCTATGGGAATGAGGGGGGGGGGTGTGACTGCATATACCTATGGGAAAGAGGGGGTGGGGTGTAACTGCATATACCTATGGGAAAGGGGGGGGGCGGTAACTCTGCCTATACCTGTGGGGAAAGGGGAGGAAAGGGGGGGTAACTCTGCCTATACCAATGGGCAAGAGGGGGGTAACTCTGCCTATACCAATGGGGAAGAGGGGGGGGGAATCTGCCTATACCTATGGGAAAAAAGGGGTTTAACTCTGCCTATACCTTTGTGAAACTGGGGGAGGTGGTTTTTAACTCTGCCTATACCTACAGGGAAAGGGGGTGGGGGGACTCTGTTGCCTATACCTAAGGAGAAAGGGGGGTTAACTCTGTTCCTATACCTATTGGGAAGGGGGTTTAACTCTGCTGCCTATACCTACAGGGAAGGGGGGCTACCTAACTTTATACCTGGATGCCTAACTACTTACCTACATACCTAGCTACCTAACTATGTACATACCAGGCCTTCATACATGGCTGCCTAACTAGCCCCCTATCTACCTAACTTGTCACCTACCTACATATCTGGCTTCCTGATCTACCTACCTAGTTACCTATTTACCTGGCTACCTACCTACCTGCCTGTTTACTGTGCAGGACACCAAGGAGGGCATTATTGCAGTTTGTGGGCCTATAGATGGAAAGATTGTGTAGACGAGTACACTGGAAAAATGCAGAGTCTGACATGTTTTTCCTGCAGATGTTAAGAGATCAACATGGCGGTCTTATCCAGATGGAGAAGAAAAGGAAAGAGGACGCCGCTGATCAGAAAAGATGTAATTGTGAGTCCCAAAATGTAACTGCAATCACTTATATGGTGTACAGATCCTGTTTACAGCTGATATCTACCGCCATATGGTCCTGTATATAATCACTTATACAGATCCCTTATAGCATACTGGTCTGTGTATAGTCGTTTTATTCAGTACAGTATGGCGGTATTATCCAGTTATTGTGTGGTGGTATATATTTGCTCCTTGTATACCAGTATTATTGGTCATGGAAATTTACCCATGTTAAAGTGTTTCTTATATATATAAATTGTAGTTTATTGTGTGTGGGATTTAGGTGGAATAGGAGTGTGGCAGAATATTGATGAGCTGCAGAGCCTAGTAGGGGCCCTTGCTTTTTTTTGGTCTGTGGGCCCTGAGTGTTGTCAGTCCGCTCCTGGGAGGGGGTGTAATTAAGGGGGGGGAGGAGGGGGTAAATAAAGGGGGGGAGGCAGGGTGTAAATAAAGGGGTGGGTGGGAGGGGGGTGTAATTAAGGGGGGGGGTGCGGGTGAGGGGGGGGTGCCAAACAAAGGGTCCGCCCCGGGTGCCAAATGCTCTAGGTATGCCCCTGATGTTCTCCTCATGCTTCAGCCAACTCCAGGCTGTGCCATTCAGCCACTATATGGTCTCCTCCTACTGATGCCACCTCCAGGCTCTGTCATTGTGCTGCCATGTGACATGTGACTCCTTGTTAGATTTGGTCCCTTGTACCAACACGCCGGGGCCGGGACACTAAAACTTGGGAGTTATAAGTTCAATTTCAAAATCCTTCATTTAAATTTCAAATTCTTTAAATTTGAATTTCAAAATCATACATTTCAATGGTCTCCTCATGCTTCTGCCAACTCCAGGCTGTGTCATTGAGCCAATATATGGTTTACTGATGCTGTTGGGCCTGGGTCTGGGCCTAAAAAATGTTATGGTAGCACTAGCTACCCTAACTCTTCAGTTTAAATTTCAAACTTCATCTGTTTTTTCTTTGGGATTGTGAAGCCCTGGTGTCTACTCATGCTGCTGCCAACTCCAGGCTTTGCCATTCAGACACCATATGGTTTACTGATGCTGCTGGGCCTGGGTCTGGGAATAAAAATGTTGTTATGGTAGCACTAGCTACCCAAAATCTTCGGTTTAAATTTCAGAATTCATTTTTTTAATCTTAGGGATTGTAAAGGCCTAGTGTCTACTCATGCTGTTGCCAACTCCTGGCTGTGCCATTCAGACAATATATGGTCTCCTGATGCTTCAGCCAACTCCAGGCTGTGTCATTCAGGCAATATATGGTTTACTGATGCTGCTGGGCCTGGGTCTGGGAATGAAAATATTGTTATCGTAGCACTAGCTACCCAAAATCTTCAGTTTAAATTTCAGAATTCATTTTATAATCTTAGGGATTGTGAAGGCCTAGTGTCTACTCATGCTGCTACCAACTCCTGGCTACGCCATTCAGCCACTATATGGTCTCCTCATGCTGCCAACACCTCCACACTGTGTCATTCAGCCACTATATGGTCTCCTCATGCTTCAGCCTCATCCAAGCTGTGTGATTCAGCCACAATGTGGTCTCCTCCTGCTGCCAACACCTCCACGCTGTGTCATTCAGCCACTATATGGTCTCCTCATGCTGCCAACACCTCCACGCTGTGTCATTCAGCCACTATATGGTCTCCTCATACTGATAACACCTCCAGGCTCTGTCATTGTGCCGCTCTGCGGCAGTGATTCTGAAAGCGACGCTGGTAATCTGCCTGTCATTCTGAATAACAGTATTATTTCACTACCCCAGCACACTCCATATGTGTGTTAGAACACAGCAAAGTGTTCTACACCCCTATTGAGCTTCTTTGTAGGCCAGAAATATCCGTTTTTAATATAGATTCACCACGAATAAATTCGCAACAAATTTTAAATCGAAACAAATTCGGCGAAACAGATTCGGCGAATCGGCCGAATCCAATTTTTCAAAAGTTCACTCATCTCTACGATCTGCCCTAAATCTTCAATTTATGTTTCAAAATGTGTTTTTTTTTATCTTGGGTTTTGTGAAGCCCTAGTGTCTCCTCCTGCTGCTGCCAACTCCAGGCTGTGCCATTCAGACACTATATGGTCTCCTGATGCTTCAGCTAACTCCAGGCTGTGTCATTCAGCCAATATATGGTTTACTGATGCTGCTGGGCCTGGGTCTAAAAAATGTTTTATGGTAGCACTAGCTACCCTAATTCTTCAATTTAAATTTCAAAATTCGTCTTTTAATCTTAGATTTTGTGAAGCTCTAGTGTCTTCTCATGCTGCTGCCAACTCCTGGCTGTGCCATTCAGACACTATATGGTCTCCTCATGCTTCAGCCAACTCCTGGCTGTGTCATTCAGCCAATATATGGTTTACTGATGCTGCTGGGTCTGGGCCTAAAAATGTTTTATGGTAGCACAAGCTACCCAAAATCTTCAATTTAAATTTCAAAATTTGTCTTTTAATCTTAAGTATTGTGAAACCCTAGTGTCTCCTCATGCTGCTGCCAACTCCAGGCTGTGCCATTCAGACATTATATGGTCTCCTCATGTTTCAGCCACATCCAAGCTGTGTCATTCAGCCACTATATGGTCTCTTCGTGCTGTCAACACCTCCACGCTGTGTCATTCAGCCACTATATGGTCTCCTCATGCTGCCAACCCCTCCAGGCTGTGCCATTCAGACACTATGTGGTCTCCTCATGCTTCTGCCACATCCAAGCTGTGTCATTCAGCCACTATATGGTCTCCTCATGCTTCAGCCACATCCAAGCTATGTCATTCAGCCACTATATGGTCTTATCATGCTGCCAACACCTCCACTCTGTGTTATTTAGCCACTGTATGGTCTCCTCATGCTTCCAACGTGTGTTTTGCTTGTATTTAATATTTTTGCTTCCTCCTAGGCTAGTATCCTTATCACTCAGTGGCGTGCACGCTAGCTAGGAGCCTATTAACTAGAGAGTCTGTGTATCACCCAGTCATTCTGTTTAATCCGCTGTAATGGACAGAGTGGAAGCACCCAACCCAGCTAGATCTGGGTTCCAGGTTCAATTCTGTGTGTAAAGTGTACCCCTCAGAGTTCTGACCTGAGGCTACCAAAGTTGATCCTGCTGTAGCTAAGCCATCTAAAAAGCATTTTATACCTCCTTGTGTGATCAAATGGACAAAAAAGTGCAATCTATCCTAAACAGACTTATTCTGTTAAGAGAACTTATTCTTTAAGAGAAGAGAATATCTATTGGCAAGTCATTTTAAACTGTGGAGGACGTGTCTGCCACAACAGTCTCTCATGTCATCTCCATTGTTTACAGGGTATCTGTGACTTTTGGCTTAACTTCTTGAATTTTTTCTGGTATGTATTTTGACATCTCCTGGTTTTGATGCGGATAGTGGACATTGACTTATTCTGTGTGAGTGTGTTAGTTTTGCTTCTGTTAGTCTGTCTGCTCCCTACTGCACCCTGACCTGCGTCTGTATTATTGTAGTTTATTATTTTGACAGTGACTCCCATCTAGTGATGTCGCAAACATAACATTTTCGGTTCGCGAACCGCGAATGCGAACTTCCGCAAATGTTCGCGAACCGGGCAAACTGCCATTGACTTCAATGGGCAGGCGAATTTTAAAACCCACAGGGACTCTTTCTGGCCACAATAGTGATTTAAAATTTTTTCAAGGGGACTAATACCTGGACTGTGGCGTGCCGGAGTGGGATCCATGGCAAAACTCCCATGGAAAATTACATAGTTGATGCAGAGTCTGGTTTTAATCCATAAAGGGAATAAATCACCTATTATTTCTAAATGGTTTGGAATAATGTGCTTTAGCCCCGTTTAGGCAGCACATAGAGCCCCCCTTTAGGCATCATATAGTTAGATTCCCCCCTTTAGACAGCACATAGATTCCCCCATATTAGGCACCACATAGTTAGAGCCTAACCTCTGAGCCACCATGCTACCCTTAGCATACATCTAATATCCACGGTTGCTAAACTGGACAGAGATGTGAGGAGAGAGTACCAGAAAAATTAGACATGTACACATGCCTGAAAAATTTGGTATTGTTGCAGCCGCTTCTGTAGCACCGGCCAGAAAAATTGCAGCACCATAACAAGTGCAGCAGCAGAGGCCAGAAAAATTAGGCATGTACACATGGATGAAAAATTTGGTATTGTCGCAGCTGTAGCAGCGGCCATAGAAATTGCAGCACCATAACAAGTGCAGCAGCAGAGGCCAGAAAATTAGGCATGTACACATGGATGAAAAATTGGGTATTGTCGCAGCCGCAGTTGTAGCAGCGGCCAGAAAGATTGCAGCACCATAACAAGTGCAGCAGCAGAGGCCAGAAAAATTAGGCATGTACACCTGGCTGGAAAATGTGGTAGTGTTGCAGCTGCTGCTGTAGCAGCGGCCAGAAAAACTTCTGTTTGTTTCGCCAGGCAGAAAGTGCCCTAAAACATTACGGCTTGAACCCTAGTTGGTGGCGGATAAGTCACGCAAGTCATCCGGCATTCAGAGTTCAAATACAGCAGCGTGTGGACCATTTTTAGCACAAGGCAGCTCATCTGATCAGGCCTTGTTCAGTCAAATGTATCGCCCAGTGTCAGTCCCTTCAGGATCCATCCCTTATTCATCTTAAGAAAGGTGAGGTAATCCAGACTTTTTTGACCAAGGCGATTCCTCTTCTCAGTGACAATACCTCCTGCTGCACTGAAGGTCCTTTCTGACAGGACACTTAATGCAGGACAGGCCAGAAGTTTGAGCGCAAATTGGGATAGCTCAGGCCACAGGTCAAGCCGGCACACCCAGTAGTCAAGGGGTTCATAGCTCCTCAGAGTGTCGATATCTGCGGTTAAGGCCAGGTAGTCTGCTACCTGTCGGTCAAGTCGTTCTCTGATGGTGGACCCTGAAGGGCTGTGGCGATGCGTAGGACTTAAAAAGCTCCGCATGTCCTCCATCAACAGCATGTCTGTACAGCATCCTGTCCTTGCCGGCGTGTTCGTGGGAGGAGGAGGAGGAGTACTTTCACCTCTTCCCCTGTTAGATCCCTGTTGTGCTGTGACATGACCCTTATACGCTGTGTACAGCATACTTCTTAATTTATTTTGGACCTGCTGAATCCTTTCCGCCTTGCTGTAATGTGGTAACATGTCAGGCACTTTATGTTTATATCGGGGGTCTAGTAGCGTGGGCACCCAGTACAGGTTCCCAGTTCTCCTTCATCCTTTTTATACGAGGGTCACTCAACAGGCACGGCAGCATGAAAGACCCCATTTGCACAAGGACGGATGCCGAGCTATTCATGTCCCGTTCCTCGTCCTCAGTGATGTCAGGGAAGGTATAATCTTCTTCCCCCCAGCCACGTACAACACCACGGGAACCAGATAGGTGACAAGGAGCACCCTGGGATGCCTGCTGTGGTTGGTCTTCCTCCTCCTCTTTAAAGCCACATTCATCCTCTGACTCCTCTTCCTCACAATCCTCTTCCAGCATTGCCGCAGGTCCAGCAAGCAATGCTGATAAGGCTGTTTCTGGTGGTGATGGTGTCCACAACTCTTCCTCTTCCCGCTCATCTACTGCCTGATCCAGCACTCTTCGCAGGACACGCTCCAGGAAGAAAACAAATGGTATGATGTCACTAATGGTGCCTTCGGTGCGACTGACCAGGTTTGTCACCTCCTCAAAAGGACGCATGAGCCTACAGGCATTGCGCATGAGCCTCCAGTAAAGTGGCAAAAAAATTCCCAGCTCCGCAGATGATTTCCTAGCACCCCGGTCATGCAAATATTTGTTGATGGCTTTTTCTTGTCAGAGCAGGCGGTCAAACATTAGGAGTGTTGAATTCCAATGTGTCGGTCTGTCGCAAATCAAGCGCCTCACTGGCATGTTGTTTCGCCGCTGGATATCTGACAAGTGCGCCATGGCCATGTAGGAACGCCTGAAATGGCCACACACCTTCCTAGACTGCTTCAGGACATCCTGTAAGCCTGGGTACTTGAGCACAAAGCGTTGTACAATCAGATTACACACATGTGCCATGCACGGCACATGTGTCAACTTGCCCAACCTCAATGCCGCCAACAAATTTGTTCCATTGTCACAAACCTCCTTGCCGATCTCCAGTTGGTGCGGAGTCAGCCACTGGTCCACCTGTGCGTTCAGGGCCGACAGGAGCGCTGGTGCGGTGTGACTCTCCGCTTTGAGGCAAGTCAACCCCAAGATGGCGTAACACTGCCGTATCCGGGATGTGGAATAGCACCTGGGGAGCTGGGGGGGGGGGGGTGCCGGTGATGTGGAGCAAGACGCAGCAGTGGAAGAGGACTCGGCCGAGGATGTTATGGAAGAGGATGGAGTAGGAGGAGTAGAGGAGGTGGCAGCAGGCCTGCCTGCAAGTCGTGGCGGTGTCACCAACTCCTCTGCAGAGCCACACATTCCATGCTTGGCAGCCATCACCAGGTTTACCCAATGAGCAGTGTAGGTGATATACCTGCCCTGACCATGCTTTGCAGACCAGGTATCAGTGGTCAGATGGACCCTTGCCCCTACACTGTGTGCCAGACATGCCATAATTTCCTTTTGCACAATGGAGTAAAGGTTGGGGATTGGCTTTTGTGCAAAAAAAATTCGGCCGGGTACCTTCCACTGCGGTGTCCCAATGGCTACAAATTTTTTAAAGGCCTCAGACTCCACCATCTTGTATGGTAAAAGCTGGCGGGCTAGCAGTTCCGACAAGCCAGCTGACAGATGCCAGGCTAGGGGATGAATTTGAGACATTGTCTTCTTGCGCTCAAACATCTCCTTGACAGACACCTGACTGTGGGCAGATGAGCAGGAACTGCTCAAGGCGAGAGACGGAGAGGCAGATGGTTGAGAGGGGGCAAGGAGGGCAGCAGTGGTTGACCTGGCTAAAGATGCTGGACCAGGAGGAGGATGGCGGCTTTGACTTTGTGTGCTACTTGTACTGACGTGTTGATCCCATAGGCGTTTGTGATGGGACATCATGTGCCTTCGCAAAGCAGTTGTGCCTAGGTGGGTGTTGGACTTCCCATGACTCAGTTTCTTCTGGCACAGGTTGCCAATGGCCTCGCTGTTGTCAGAGGCAGACACACAAAAAAAATGCCACACTGCTGAGCTCTGCGATGACGGCATTCTGGTGGTGGCAACAGTATGCGTTGATTGGCGTCCCGTCTGGCTGACCCGGGTGCCGATGCATGCTGTCTGACTGTGCCACCAGCTCCTTGCGACGACCTCCCCCTGCTTCCAACTCGTCTCCTCCTCCTCTCTGTCTCCCCATCTGAACTTTCCCCCTCTTCTTCTCTTCTAGCGGGCACCCACGTGGCATCAACGGACACATCGTCATCATCAACACCTTCACCGCTATTTGACACCTCAAGAAAGGAAGCAGCAGCGGGTACAACATCATCATCACACCGTACGTCCATGTGTGTAATGCTGCCTGACTGAGACTGTTAACTACATCCTCTGGCAATAATGGTTGTGCATCACTCATGTCTTCAAACTGATGTGTAAATAACTCCTCTGACGGATCAAGTAAAGCTGCTGTGGTGCTAGTGTTGGTGGTGGCGGCAGGCGGGCAAGTGGTAGCATGAGAGGTGCCCGAAGCTAAGCTAGAGGAGGAGGACGGTGCGTCAAGGTTCCGAGTGGAAGCTGTAGTAGATTGGGTGTCTTGTGATAGCCAGTCAACTAAGTCCTCAGAACTTTGGGGGTTCAGGGTACGTGGCCTCTGAACACTGGCCATTCTAGGGCCAAAGGGAATCCCAGCACCACGACGGCCCCTGCGGGGTGGCCTTCCTCTGCCTGTCAATTTTTTGGTAAAATTTGGTAAAGTGTCACACCAAATGTGATTTGCACTATGGTGACACAATTTGCCCTGCAGACAAAACAACTGGCAACTGTGACGTGAACTGACAGTGACGACTGATTTTATTTAACAGCCAAAAAAGGTATTTTTTTTTATTTGCACAACTGTCACACCTAATGTGATTTGCACTAGGGTGACACAATTTGCCCTGCAGGCAATAAAAAACTGGCAACTGTGATGTGAACTGACAGTGACAACTGATTTTATTTAACAGACAAAAAAGGTATTTTTTTTTTATTTGCACAACTGTCACACCTAATGTGATTTGCACTAGGGTGACACAATTTGCCCTGCAGACAAAACAACTGGCAACTGTTACATGAACTGACAGTGACGACTGATTTTATTTAACAGCCAAAAAAGGTATTTTTTTTTTAATTTGCACAACTGTCACACCTAATGTGATTTGCACTAGGGTGACACAATTTGCCCTGCAGGCAAAAAAAACTGGCAACTGTGACGTGAACTGACAGTGACGACTGATTTTATTTAACAGCCAAAAAAGGTTTTTTTATTTTTATTTGCACAACTATCACACCTAATGTGATTTGCACTAGGGTGACACAATTTGCCCTGCAGGCAAAACAACTGGCAACTGTGACGTGAACTGACAGTGACAACTGATTTTATTTAACAGCCAAAAAAGTTTTTTTTTATTTTATTTGCACAACTGTCACACCTAATGTGATTTGCACTAGGATGACACAATTTGCCCTGCAGGCAGAAAAAAACTGGCAACTGTGACGTGAACTGACAGTGATGACTGATTCTATTTAACAGCCAAAAAAGGTATTTTTTTTATTTGCACAACTGTCACACCTAATGTGATTTGCACTAGGGTGACACAATTTGCCCTGCAGGCAAAACAACTGGCAACTGTGACATGAACTGACAGTGACGACTGATTTAATTTAACAGCCAAAAAAGGTATTTTTTATTTTTATTTGCACAACTGTCTCACCTAATGTGATTTGCACTAGGGTGACACAATTTGCCCTGCAGGCAAAAAAAAAACTGGCAACTGTGACGTGAACTGACAGTGACGACTGATTTTATTTAACAGCCAAAAAAGGTATTTTTTTTTAATTTTATTTGCACAACTGTCACACCTAATGTGATTTGCACTAGTGTGACAATGAGCAAAAAAGCTTGCCAGCGGAGTTCCCCTTTTAAGCAGTGGTCCCTAATCAGGGTGCCTCCAGCTGTTGCAAAATACACGGACTGATATATTTCAGCCCTTTGAATACTGTAGTAGTTAGTTGCTTTAAAGAAAAAAAGCTTGCCAGCGGAGTTCCCCTTTTATGCAGTGGTCCCCAACCAGGGTGCCTCCAGCTGTTGTAAAACACACGGACTGATATATTTCAGCCCTTTGAATACTGTAGTAGTTAGTTTCTTAAGGAACTTAAGTTTTATACTGGAGTACCCCTTTTAACCAGCGGTTCCCTCCCAACCAGGGTGCCTCCAGCTGTTGCAAGACACACGGACTGATATCTTTCAGCCCTTTGAATACTGTAGTAGTTAGTTGCTTGAAGGAACTTAAGTTTGATTCTGGAGTACCCCTTTTAACCAGCGGTTACCTCCCAACCAGGACTGATATCTTTCAGACCTAAAAAGGGCTTTTTTGGGTGCTGTCCTTAAAGCAGATGTTACACTAGAGCTTTAGAAGTAAACTGGACCCTGAATACACCACCTAACAGCAACCTAGCTATTGCTTTCCCTATACAGCAGGAGCAGCTTCTCTGACCCTCCACTTCCTAAGCCTGCAGCATGCTGAATGAGGCTAAAATGGCATCCGTGCAAGAGGTAGGAGGGTCTGGAAGGGAGGGACTGCTGCTGATTGGCTGTAATGTGTCTGCTGACTCTGACTCACAGGGTCAAAGTTTACTGCAATGTTAAAGTATAGGGGCGGATCGAACTTCACATATGTTCACCCGGCGATGCGAACGCGAACATGCTAAATTCACCGGGAACTGTTCGCCGGCGAACAATTCGCAACATCTCTACTCCCATCACTTGTCTAGGCAGGGACTGTCAGCTAGGGCGGGTATGTAAGTAGGTAGGGATAGGGGAAGTGGGCAAGAATAGTGTGCACTCCTTCCATACATGACACAAATATTTCTTCCCACAAACAGCAGACAATCATATCACCTGTAGTATATGAATTATAGTACACCACCAAACACCGCCCAATAATATTAGTGACACATTAACAGATATGAAAATGTTTCCACATAATAAACCTTGGTAGTATCTCCTGGAAACTCAATCCTTACATTCAATATATTAATTTATAAAAGTCTTCATTGTGCTAATGGGCACCAAACTACAAACTGCTTTAACTAGAGCTACAGAGAATCCTATTAGAAAATTCTAAGCTAAGGGCCCTCCCATAGGAACGATTAGCTATCTGGAAGAGTGGACAATAACTAAAAAACTTTTCTCTATCTGGAAGACCTAGCAAATCTTCATGTTACAGATTCAGGCTGCCACTGTATAATGCTTCATGTATGTGGTGCTGCAGGGGACGTGAACATCCGTTTATGGATCTCTCCATATTACCCCTGATTGCTAGGGGTACTTTAATGATAATGCCACACAGTTATAATAATAACCTCACTGACAAGATGCCTTTTCTTGCAATTAAGCTGTAGGTGTATGATAACATATAGTATTTTAAAATGTTAAAGGCCTACATCCTTGTCTGACATCAAAGGGGTTGTCCAGAGAAAACTATGCTTTCCCCTATCTACAGAATAGGGGATAAGTAGCTGATGGTGGGTGGTCTGACCGTTGGTTCCCCTCATGATCTCTGGAACGGGATCTTGCCTCTTAACAATGGCAGCAATGACAAAAAATTACATACAAAGTACATCACACAATATAAGAAAAAGTCCAAAATGGTTCTTGTACTTTTCTTGTCACCCTGTTTCATTCTCCCTAAATCTGTCTCTATTTCTATAAAACTTAAAAAATTCTTAGTCTCCTAACATATCCAAAATGGTAATTGCAAGTAAATAGTCTTGTACCAGACATAATACACACACACTATAAACTTGAAGTGGGGATTTAAGATGCGCAACATTCTGAAATTATTAACACATAAGATATGTTTATGTTATATTGGGTGTTGATGTTTAACTTTCTTTCAGGTCAAAGGACAAGTTATTCAATTTGGCCATATTCTGTGTGAAACCAGTCTAGCGTTAAAGATGATTTTCTGCCAAAATGTCAGGGTACTTAAAGCTAAATCAGACATTTGTTTCTGAGCCGGTTAATTAAAATCCCCGTTTGTATTAGTCTGACAATATTATCCTTTTTCTTTCTAGCCGAGCAGAAGATGTTTTGCAGCTTTTATTCAATCAAGCTTGGCAGCATGTCCAATGTGAAGCTTTAGATATCCGTCATTACTGCTAAAGACCAGATTTCACAGGGAGTTCTGTTTTCATTCAATTATTTTCCTTGCCTGACTTTGAAATTATACTAATAAATTGTGGAAGCAGCAGGGAAATAATTGATAGATCTCAGTCATTGATGAGACAAAATTTCATAATTTGAACTATTCTGCAAATACATGTACTGTTACGCCTAGCGCTCCGGGTCCCCGCTCCTCCCCGGAGCGCTCACGGCGTCTCTCTCCCTGCAGCGCCCCGGTCAGTCCCGCTGACCGGGAGCGCTGCACTGACATGGCCGTCGGGGATGCGATTCGCACAGCGGGACGCGCCCGCTCGCGAGTCGCATCCCAGGTCACTTACCCGTCCCGGTCCTCTGCTGTCATGTGCTGGCGCGCGCGGCTCCGCTCTCTAGGGCGCGCGCGCGCCAGCTCTCTGAGACTTAAAGGGCCAGTGCACCAATGATTGGTGCCTGGCCCAATTAGCTTAATTAGCTTCCATCTGCTCCCAGACTATATCTGATCACCTCCCCTGCACTCCCTTGCCGGATCTTGTTGCCTTGTGCCAGTGAAAGCGTTTAGTGTGTCCAAAGCCTGTGTTACCTGAACCCTTGCTATCCATCTTGACTACGAACCTTGCCGCCTGCCCCCGACCTTCTGCTACGTCTGACCTTGCCTCTGCCTAGTCCTTCTGTCCCACGCCTTCTCAGCAGTCAGCGAGGTTGAGCCGTTGCTAGTGGATACGACCTGGTTGCTACTGCCGCAGCAAGACCATCCCGCTTTGCGGCGGGCTCTGGTGAAAACCAGTAGCCTCTTAGAACCGGTCCACCAGCACGGTCCACGCCAATCCCTCGCTGACACAGTGGATCCACAACCTGTGAGCCGAATCGTGACAGTAGATCCGGCCATGGATCCCGCTGAGGTGCCGCTGCCAAGTCACGCTGACCTTCCCACGGTGGTCGCTCAGCAATCGCAGCAGATTGCCCAACAAGGACAGCAGCTGTCGCAGTTGACCGCCATGTTACAGCAACTTCTGCCTCTGCTACAGCAGCAACCATCTCCTCCGCCAGCTCCTGCACCTCCTCCGCAGCGAGTGGCCGCTCCTAGCCTCCGCTTGTCCCTGCCGGACAAATTTGATGGGGACCCTAAACTCTGCCGTGGATTTTTGTCTCAGTGTTCCCTGCATATGGAGATGTTGTCGGACTTGTTTCCTACAGAACGGTCTAAGGTGGCGTTCGTAGTAAGCCTTCTTTCAGGAAAGGCCTTGTCTTGGGCCACACCGCTTTGGGACCGCAATGATCCTGCCACAGCCACAGTCCAGTCCTTCTTCGCTGAAGTCCGGAGTGTCTTCGAGGAGCCAGCCCGAGCTTCTTCTGCCGAGACTGCCCTGCTGAACCTGGTCCAGGGTAATTCTTCAGTGGGCGAGTACGCCATCCAATTTCGTACTCTTGCTTCCGAGTTATCATGGAATAACGAGGCTCTCTGCGCGACCTTTAAAAAAGGCCTATCCAGTCGCATCAAGGATGTGCTGGCCGCACGAGAGATTCCTGCCAACCTGCAAGAACTCATCCATTTGGCTACCCGCATTGACATGCGTTTTTCTGAGCGACACCAAGAGCTCCGCCAGGAAAAAGACTTAGATCTCTGGGCACCTCTCCCACAGTATCCGTCGCAATCTACGCCTGGGCCTCCCGCCGAGGAGGCCATGCAAGTGGATCGGTCTCGCCTGACCCAGGAAGAGAGGAATCGCCGTAGGGAAGAAAATCTTTGTCTGTACTGTGCCAGTACCGAGCATTTCTTGGTGGATTGCCCTATTCGTCCTCCACGTCTGGGAAACGCACGCACGCACCCAGCTCATGTGGGTGTGGCGTCTCTTGGTTCTAAGTCTGCTTCTCCACGTCTCACGGTGCCCGTGCGGATTTCTCCTTCAGCCAACTCCTCCCTCTCAGCCGTGGCCTGCTTGGACTCTGGTGCCTCTGGGAATTTTATTCTGGATTCTTTGGTGAATAAATTCCGCATCCCGGTGACCCGTCTCGTCAAGCCGCTCTACATTTCCGCGGTCAACAGAGTCAGATTGGATTGCACCGTACGTTACCGCACAGAACCCCTCCTGATGTATATTGGACCCCATCACGAAGTGATCGAGTTCTTCGTCCTTCCCAACTGTACCTCTGAGGTCCTCCTCGGTCTGCCATGGCTCCGGCTTCATTCTCCCACCCTTGACTGGACCACCGGGGAGATCAAGAACTGGGACTCTGCCTGCCATAGGAAGTGCCTCTCCCCCCCTCCCAGTCCCGTCAGGCAAGCCTCAGTGCCTCCTCATGGCCCCCGTCCTTGTGTCACCCTGCCCCGTGCCAAGCTTCACCCTCTGCCCTCCCTCCCCATTCCCACTCCTGCTGTACTCCCTGCCTTTGAGGAAACCCTCCATTCACTCCCGGTGTCCTCGTCCCAGGTAAAGCACTTCTCGGACAAAAAAAGGGGGAGACCTAAGGGGGGGGGTACTGTTACGCCTAGCGCTCCGGGTCCCCGCTCCTCCCCGGAGCGCTCACGGCGTCTCTCTCCCTGCAGCGCCCCGGTCAGTCCCGCTGACCGGGAGCGCTGCACTGACATGGCCGTCGGGGATGCGATTCGCACAGCGGGACGCGCCCGCTCGCGAGTCGCATCCCAGGTCACTTACCCGTCCCGGTCCTCTGCTGTCATGTGCTGGCGCGCGCGGCTCCGCTCTCTAGGGCGCGCGCGCGCCAGCTCTCTGAGACTTAAAGGGCCAGTGCACCAATGATTGGTGCCTGGCCCAATTAGCTTAATTAGCTTCCATCTGCTCCCAGACTATATCTGATCACCTCCCCTGCACTCCCTTGCCGGATCTTGTTGCCTTGTGCCAGTGAAAGCGTTTAGTGTGTCCAAAGCCTGTGTTACCTGAACCCTTGCTATCCATCTTGACTACGAACCTTGCCGCCTGCCCCCGACCTTCTGCTACGTCTGACCTTGCCTCTGCCTAGTCCTTCTGTCCCACGCCTTCTCAGCAGTCAGCGAGGTTGAGCCGTTGCTAGTGGATACGACCTGGTTGCTACTGCCGCAGCAAGACCATCCCGCTTTGCGGCGGGCTCTGGTGAAAACCAGTAGCCTCTTAGAACCGGTCCACCAGCACGGTCCACGCCAATCCCTCGCTGACACAGTGGATCCACAACCTGTGAGCCGAATCGTGACATGTACATTATAGCCCATCACATTAAAACAAAAAAAAATGTTTGTGAATTGGCAGCTTGCAATACTTAATTTGAATTTGTTCACTGAAAATATGTTCAATAACATTTCTGACCTTGAGATCCCTCTGTAAAATCTAATTTGAGTAAGGCTTTAAGCAGGAGCAGTAAATTTTGCACCAAGGAGTTTTGATCTTGTAGTGTAAGATAGGGAATGGCCTTTTTGTTCTCACAGGATAGAATCCAATCCCTTACTTAATTTGAATTATTGACTGGATCCAAAAACAATGAACAGTATAGAGTCTAAACTAAATTTGAATTATTGACTGGATCCAAAAACAATGAACAGTATAGAGTCTAAACTAGTCTATGTAGACTTTTCAGTGCTATGCTATTTCCGTGATTTCCATTCACTTCTAGATATAGCTTGTTAAACAGCTTGCCTGCCTGTTTCTTCAATCCCAATTGCCTGCTGTATTCTGATTTTCTGAAAGTGTATTAGCATCCATTGCTAATATGTAAATGTCAGCAGTGTGCCAAATGGAAGCTGGACACAGCATACCAAGTATCCCTGCCTCCGTCCCCACTGCACTTATATGCCCGTTGAGGTGGGCGTGCATTTAGGAGCAGAGGGAATGAAGGCAGGGATGCTGGGTATCCCAGGTCCTGCCTCCACTGAGCAAAGAATGTCATTTACATATTAGCAACAGAGGTCAATACACCCTGTATTTCCTAAACGGCGGTTATATATAATTTTATTCTGGTTCATCCGCACTAAGGGGGGAATTTATCAAGCTGTTTAGACAGTTTTTTGCCCAGGAAAAGTCGCCGGCCTGTCCCATGTGACTTTTCCTGAAACATTTCATTTAGACTGTTTAATATTTCTAACCGTGAAGTCATCTAATTTAGATCACTTTTCGCAGAAAAGTCGCACATGATAAATTAGTGACCACTGCACAAAGTCACACTGACCAGATTTTAAAGAAATTACAGGGCAATTCAACCCTGCACTTTTAATACAATTGTCACATGGCCCGCCACTGCTCTGCTACATTTACCCAGAGCAGTTCAGCTGGCATTCAACGTCCGTGCACCAATTGATATACTTGAGTATATCGGGTGAACCAGCTGTCAGTTTTCCTTTAAACCATTTTTGTATTTTGTCAGTTGCATGGCATAATCAGTTCAACATGGGTCTCTATGTATGAGGTACAAAATTGTGATGTGAAATATTAGGATTTCACAAAGAGTGCATTTAGCGTGATCAATCTTATCATTCCTGAATTGGTGTATTAGCCTCTCCCTTTTTTTTTTTTTTTTACTCCTCTTTTACTAATCAGATAAGACCACCCAATGCAAAGATCAGTAATTGAGACTTCGTAATTTAGTAGGTTGATAAATTTTGCTCTTAGATCATCTTCTTCATGTCAGGGTGCATATTTGTTATCAATTTATGTCCTCCCCTGGATTAAACATTTTTTGTGAGTTCTCAACAAGCTGTTATTTTACATTTTTATGGACTTCTAAGTATCGTCAGCTGGTAAACATCATACAGAAATCAATTTGAATGAAATACTACTGAGCTTTTTCTGGATAGGCTACAAATTTGCAGAGAACAGGTACAAAAACATATTTTACAAAAAAAAATTATAATCTGTATATAGTGCATATCATGCCCTGGGTTCCACTTATAGCAGTCTTCTCCAAAATCAGTGCCTAATTTGCTTTGGAAAGTAAATACCATCTGATTTACTAAAATGTAGTGCTGAACTTCTCAGACAGATTCCACCTGAAAATTGAAATTTTCCACCTGAAAATTGAAATTTTCCACCTGAAAATTGAAACATGTTAGTCAGTACCACCTACTGTATATTTATTATAAAAATACCTCTTTTTATTAGCTCACAGTGTTAGAAATCCTCTCAGATGAATGGAGTGTGCCCATCCCTTGCTGTGGAGGGAGGTAATTGGTGTGTCTGCTTATGCAGCCTAGTCCATGAGCCATCCCTTGTCCATGACTCATGGACAAGCTGATGCTGCTGCAGGACTGGTTAGTGTCTTAGTAGGTATGGGGACCCCTAGGGGTGTTATTTTCATGGGCATTTTTCTTTATTAACCCCTTAAGGACTCAGGGTTTTTCCGTCTTTGCACTTTCCATGTTTTCCTCCTTATATTTAAAAATCATAATTCTTTCAATTTTGCATCTAAATATCCATATGATGGCTTATTTTTTGCACCACCAATTCTACTTTGTAATGACATCAGTCATTTTACCCAAAAAATCTATGGCGAAACGAAAAACAAAAATTTGTGTGACAAAATTGAAGCTAAAACTCCATTTTGTAAATTTGGGGGCTTCTATTTCTACGTAGTACATTTTACGGTAAAAATTACACATTCTCTTTATTCTGTAGGTCAATACAATTAAAATGATACCCTACTTATATAGGTTTGATTTTGTAGTACTTCTGGAAAAAATCATAACTACATGCAAGAAAATGTATACATTTAAAATTGTCATCTTCTGATCCCTATAACTTTTTTTATTTTTCTTCGTACGGGGAGGGTACTATTTTTGTATTTATTGGACTTTTTGATCGCATTTTATAAATTTTTCATGATATAAAAAGTGACCAAAATACGCTATTTTGGACTTTGGGATTTTTTTGCGCATTATGCCATTAAACGTGCGTTTTTTATTAACGATATACTTCTATAATTCAGACATTTCCGCACGGGGGCATACCACATATGTTTATTTTTATTTACAATGGTTTTTTTTTAAATGGGAAAAAGGGAGTGATCAATACAGATCACGGCATCTGCGGCATTGTGGTACTTTGATTGGATGATCAAATCGCCCGCAGCACTGCCACAGTGATCCGATCATCTGTAATGGCGGCCGGAGGTCCCCTCACTTGGCTCCGGCCGTCTCCAAGGGTCTTCTGCTCTGGTCTGAGATCGAGCAGACCAGAGCAGAAGATCACCGATAATACTGAGCAATGCTGTGTCCTGTGCATAGCACTGCACAGTATTAGCAATCAAAGGATTGCTATAGATAGTTGAAAAATGTAAAAATAAAAAGTTTAAAAAAAGTGAAAAATCCCCTCCCCCAATTAAAATGAAAATTGTCCGTTTTTCGCATTTTATCCCCAAAAAGCGTACATTTAACCCCTTCCCGACCTATGACATACCTGTACGTCATGGGTGGCAAGGTGTTCCCAACCCATGACATACAGGTACGTCATGGACATTACTGCCGCTACTCGCGGCATCCCGCAGCGCCCGGAAAGATGGTGGCTATCACTGATAGCCAGCCATCTTACCGTGCGACCACGGGGGTTTCATCCCCCACCACCACCAGCGATCGCTGCTATCAGCTGGTCAAATCTGACTAGCTGATAGCAGCGTTTCGCTATGAAAATACTTAGCAGCGCGGTGTGTGAGTTCCGATCACGGGGATCGGGACACACACCGCTCTGCTAAGTGTCCCTGACCCGTCCCCCGGCGTCACTTACCCGTCCGAGCGGTGTCCCGAGCGGTCCCGGCGTCCTCCGTGCGATCCCGGCGTCCTCCGTGCGGTCCCGGCTGCGCTGCGTCCCGGAGGTGAGTTTCCGGCAGCAGTGCGGCATCTTCATTGGCAGCAGTGAGATCACCGTAAAGCGATCTCACTGCTGCCTCTGAGAGTTTCAAAACTGCAACTCCCAGCATGCCCAGACAGCCTTTGGCTTTCTGGGCATGCTGGGAGTTGTAGTTTTGCAACATCTGGAGGTCCACAGTTTGGAGACCACTGTATAATGGTCTCCAATCTGTGCTCTTCCAGATGTTGTAAAACTACAAATCTCAGCATGCTCAGTCTGTCCAGGCATGCTGGGAGTTGTAGTTCTCTAACATCTGGAAGAGCACAGATTGGAGACCATTATACAGTGGTCTCCAAACTGTGGACCTCCAGATGTTGCAAAACTACAACTCCCAGCATGCCCAGACTGCCCAAGCATGCTGGAAGTTGTAGTTCGGCAACATCTGATCCTTCAGATATTGCCGAACTACAACTTCCAGCATGCCTTGGCAGTCTGGGCATGCTGGGAGTTGTAGTTTTGCAACAACTGGAGGCACACTAGTTGGGAAACATTGTCCGTTTCCTACCTCAGTGCCTTCAGTTGTTGCAATTGTTGCAAAACTATAACTCCCAGCATGCACTAACAGACCATGCATGCTGGGAGTTGTAGTTTTGCAACAGCTGGAGGCACACTGGTTTGGAAACACTAAGTTTGGTTGCAAAACACTTGAAAGTTTATTAACTTAGTGTTTCCAAACCAGTGTTCCTCCAGCTGTTGCAAAACTACAACTCCCAGCATGCACGGACAGCCAAAGGGCATGCTCGGAGTTTGCAACAGCTGGATGTTTGCCCCCTCCCCCCAATGTGAATGTACAGGGTACACTCACATGGGCGGAGGTTTACAGTGAGTGCTGCAAGTTTGAGATGGCGCAAATTTTGCGCTGCAGCTCAAACTTCCAGCGGCAAACTTGCTGTGAACCTCTGCCCATGTGACTGTACCCTAAAAACACTACACTACACTGACACTAACCTAAAATAAAAAGTAAAAAACACTACATATACACATACCCCTACACAGCCCCCCTCCCCCCAAAAAATGAAAAACGTCTGGTACGCTACTGTTTCCAAAACGGAGCCTCCAGCTGTTGCAAAATAATAACTCCCAGTATTGCCGGACAGCCATTGACTGTCCAGGCATGCTGGGAGTTTTGCAACAGCTGGAGGCACCCTGTTTGGGAATCACTGGCGTAGAATACCTCTATGTCCACCCCTATGCAAATCCCTAATTCAGGCCTCAAATGCGCATGGCGCTCTCTCACTTTGGAGCCCTGTCGTATTTCAGGGCAACAGTTTTGGGACACATATGGGGTATCGCCGTACTCGGGAGAAATTGCCTTACAAATTTTGGGGGGCTTTTTCTTCTTTAACCCCTTATGAAAAGGTGAAGTTGGGGTCTACACCAGCATGTTAGTGTAAAAAAAAAAATTTTTTACACTGACATGCTGGTGTTGCCCTATACTTTTCATTTTTACAAGAGGTAAAAGGGAAAAAAGACCCTCTAAATTTGTAACGCAATTTCTCCTGAGTACGGAGATACCCCATATGTGGGCGCAAAGTGCTCTGGGGGCGCACAACAAGGCCCAGAAGGGAGAGATTTCACCATGTACATTTGAGGCGATTTGCACAGGGGTGGCTGATTGTTACAGCAGTTCTGACAAACGCAAAAACAAATATCCACATGTGACCCCATTTTGGAAACTACACCCCTCACGGAATGTAATAAGGGGTGCAGTGAGAATTTACACCCCACTGGTGTATAACAGATTTTTGGAACAGTGGTCTGTGAAAATGAAAAATAAAATTTTTGATTTGCACAGTCCACTGTTTCAAATATCTGTCAAACGCCAGTGGGGTGTAAATGCTCACTGCACCCCTTATTAAATTCCATGAGGGGTATAGTTTCCAAAATGGGGTCACATGTTGGGGGGGGTCCACTGTTCTGGCACCATAGGGGTTTCCTAAATGGGACATGCCCCCCCAAAAACCCTTTCAGAAAAACTCACTCTCCAAAATCCCCTTGTCGCTCCTTCCCTTCTGAGCCCTCTACTGCGCCCGCCGAACACTTTACATACGCATATGAGGTATTTCCTTACTCAAGAGAAATTGGGTTACCAATTTTAGGGTGATTTCTCTCCTTTTACCCCTTGTAAAAAATCAAAAATTGGGTCTACAAGAAAATGCGAGTGTAAAAAATGAAGATTTAGAATTTTCTCCTTCACTTTGCTGCTATTCCTGTGAAACACCTAAAGGGTTAAAACACTTACTGAATGTCATTTTGAATACTTTGGGGGGTGCAGTTTTTATAATGGGGTCATTTATGGGGTATTTCTAATATGAAGATCCTTAAAATCCACTTCCAACCTGAACTGGGCCCTGAAAAATTACGATTTTGAAAATCTTGAGAAAAATTGGAAAATTGCTGCGGAACTTTGAAGCCCTCTGGTGTCTTCCAAAAGTAAAAACTTGTCAATTTTTTAATGCAAACACAAAGTAGACATATTGTATATGTGAATCAATATGTAATTTATTTGGAATATCCATTTTCCTTTCAAGCAGAGACTTTCAAAGTTAGAAAAATGCTAAATTTTCTAAATTTTCATGAAATTTTTAGATTTTTTACCAAGAAAGGATACAAATATCAGTGAAATTTTACCGATAACATAAAGTAGAATATGTCACGAAAAAACATTCTCGGAATCAGAATGATAAGTAAAAGCATTCCAGAGTTATTAATGTTTAAAGTGACAGTGGTCAGATTTTCAAAAAATGCCCAGGTCATGAAGGTGAAAATGGGCTGGGTCATGAAGGGGTTAAAAAAAATAAAGATATTTGGTATCACCGCGTGCGTAAATGTCCAAACTATCAAAATATAATGTTAATGATCCCGTGCGGTGAATGGCGTAAACGTAAAAATAAATGAAAAAAGTCCACAAATGCTGCTTTTTTGTCACATTTTATTAAAAAATTTTAATAAAAAATGATCTAAAAGTTTTATATATGCAAATGTAGTATCTAAAAAAAAGTACAGATAATGGTGCAAAAAAATGAGCCCTCATACCACCCTATATACAGAAAAATGAAAAAGTTATAGGTGGTCAAAATAGGGCGAATTTAGATTGCTGATTTTGTACAAAAAGTTTTAGATTTTTTTTTTTTAGCGGTACAAATATATAAAAGTATCTAGCCATGGGTATCATTTTAATCGTATTGACCCACAGAATAAAGAACACATGTCATTTTTACTGTAAATTATACAGTGTGAAAACGAACTCCTCCAAAATGTGCAAAATTTATGTTTTCATTTAAATTTCCTCCCTAAAATTTTTTTTGGGGGGGTTTGCCATGCATTTTATGATAAGATTAGAGGTTTCATTACAAAGTACAATTGGTCACGCAAAAAACAAGCCCATATATGGGTCTGTAGATGGAAATATAAAAGAGTTATGGATTTTAGAAGGCGAGTAGGAAAAAACGAAGACGCAAAAATAAAATTGGCCTGGTCCTTAAGTGAAAATGGGCTTGGTCATTAACCCCTTAAGGACTCAGGGTGTTTCCATTTTTGCAGTTTTGTTTTTTCCTTTAACTTTTTTTTCACTTTTTTTTTTTTTCAATGCTATAGCCCCATAGGGGCACACACTGATCTTTTACATTGATCTTTGTTATCTCATAAGATAATATTGACCGATGATTCTGCCGCTTGACTGCTCATGCCTGGATCTCAGGTACTGAGCAGTTATTCAGCGACTGGCGACACAGGAAGCAGGTAAGGACCCTCCTTGTGTCAATTTTACAGCAGCGGACCCAAACAGCCCAGTGAGCTAAGCGCCAGTACTTTACTTTCACTTTAGACGCATTGATCAACTTTGAACGCTGCATCTAAATGGTTAATAGAGCGATAGCCGCTCGCTATCAGCCACACCTTGGCCCCGCGTTATAGAAAGGGAGCGCCCCGCATCCTTAAGGGGTTAAATATTCAAAGATTTTAAGTTCACATTTTAGTTCATGTTAAAAAAGAGGTCTTTAACCTCTTAAGGATGCAGGGCATACCTGTACGCCCTGCGCCCGTTCCCGGTATATAATGCAGGGTCACACCGTCATAGCTGGTCGGTCCCAGTGGCTAATAAAAGCCTGGACCCTGGGCTAATAGCATCTGGCACTGCATGCTATTAACCCTTTAGATGCGGCGTTCAAAGTTCATCGCTGCATCTAAAATGAAGGTAAAAGCTTCCCGTCAGCTCAGTCGGGCTGATCGGTACCATCACGGAGGGTGCCTTACCTGCCTCTGTCACGTCCAATCAGCGACTGATTGCTCCAAGCCTGAGACCCAGGCTTGAGCAATGGACCACCGATAACACTGATCATCACCATGTTAATGCATGGGGCTGATCTGTGTATAAGATTGGTATATGCAGTGCTATAGTCACTAGAGGGGGCTATAACACTGCAAAAAAAAGTTAAGAAAGACCATTTAACTCCTTTCCAAATAAAAGTAAGAATCATCCCCCTTTTCCCATTTAAGAAAAACTGTGTAAATAAAAATAAACATATGTGGTATTGTCTCGTGCGGAAATGTCCAAACTATAAAATATATCGTTAATTAAACCGAACGGTCAATGGCGTACGTGCAATACAATTCCAAAGTCCAAAATTGCGTATTTTTGGTCACATTTTATATCATGAACAAATGAATAAAAAGCGATCAAAATGTCTGATCAATACAAAATGGTACAGATAAAAACTTCAGATCATGGCATAAAAAAAGAGCCCTCATACCGCCCCGTACGCGGAAAAATAAAAAAGGTATAGGAGTAAGAAAATTACAATTTTAAACGTAAAAATTTTCCTGCATGTAGTTAGGATTTTTTTCAGAAGTAATACAAAATCAAACCTTTATAAGAAGGGTATCATTTTAACCGTATGGACCTACAGAATAAAGATAAGGTGTCATTTTTACCAAAGAATGCACTGTGTAGAAATGGAAGCCCCCATAATTTACAAAATTGCATTTTTTCTTCAATTTTGTCGCACAATGAATTTTTTTCTGTTTTGCTGTGGATTTTTGGGTCACTGCAAAGTAGAATTGGTGGCACTAAAAGACAAGCCATAATATGGAATTTTATGTGCAAAATTGAAAGCGTTATGATTTTTAGAAGGTGATGAGGAAAAAAGGAAAATGCAAAAACGGAAAAACCCTGCATCCTCAAGGGGTTAATTTTTATCAGTAGCAACATATAAAACATTTTTGGATCTGACAGTGCCCATTTAAGTATGGTGGTAGCTTAATGTAGCAAAGTACAGATATCTTCTTATTGAATAATGAAGACCTTATCCAGAGTGCACCTCACATTTGGCTGAAGGTTCACCTTCCAAAAATGCAATAGGAGGCATATTTTATTGTCTGAGTGTATCAAGTTCTTTTTACCCCCATTTGCCTGGGTGTACGTCATTTAAACGTCCCTCACATTTATCAAATTTTTGCATGTTCTTCATAAATAGCAAAGTAGTGTGATGACTGGTTCTTCCAGAACCTGTAGGGTTAATTATTTCTAGCCCTGTTATTTATTTTGATTGCTGGGACTACTCCTCTGTGCTCCTGGGTGTGGTTAAGCTTGCTGAACCAATTAGAATCCTCTTGTTAGCAGCACAGGGATATGTAAGGAAGTATTTCTCAGTCATGCCTTGCCTGTGAAAGTTCTTTTAACTGCAACAACTATTTCTGTACTCATACTGTCTGATCTGGTTCTGTGACTTTTTGGCTTGGCTTTTGACCACTCTTTGGCTCTCTGTTATTGTACTCCATTGCCTCCTGGCTTTGACTCGGCTCGTTGACAATTCAGTGTGTTTTTCTGTTAGTTTTGTGTGCCTCCAGCAGTTCCCGACCGGTCAGTTTTTGTAGTTTATTGTTTTGACCTGAGACTGTCCCTCACTTATTTAGGAAGAGACCAGCACCGTGGTTGTGGACCCGCTGCCTAGGGCGGGTACGTAAGTAGGCAGGGACAGAGGGAGCGGTCGAGATCAGGGCTGCACTCTAACAAAAACTTAAATGCCCAGGGCGGGAAAAGGGGTTAAATAAACCAAGAAAAACCTCCAAACCCCAGTCACCAAGGTGACGGGGTAAAAAACCCTTATTGAAAATTCCCTCCCTAACTGTAAATATAAAACTTCACTTTTATTTCACTATTATTAAAAAAGTCCCCTGTAGTGAATAAAATTAGCAGGCTATTCCCTCAACTAGTGTAACTTCTCCTATCTGGAGTTCACAGTAATATGTACTTGACAGTGGCTGCAGACCACTGTCGATTGGGGAAAGTGCTGCAAATAAAATGTAATCAATCTGTCTCCCCTACATGTTTCGTGGTATGACCCACGTCCTCAGGGGTTAAGAGACAAATGGCCACGTGTATATGCAAGTGCTTCCTTTTATAACGTCCTCTGGACACCCCCCATACCTTAGAGCCAATCATGATCACACATGAACTTACCTGTTCCTATGCCACCTATCACTTGACCGTTTATTGCAGGTCACTGGGGTTAAAGGATAACTTCCGGCGCTTGTTAATGACATTCATGGGTCGCCGCACTTACCCGTATTTTCCTTTTGTTTACATGTTCCGTTACGTAGATCGCGCATGCGCCCTATCTCCGGGCTCACTGTTCAATGCGCGATTAGCGCTGTGAGGACTCGCGCATGCGCGCGGACTTAGACCCATGTCCGTAACTCAGAATGTCAATGCGCATCTGCACGGACTTGGAATCTGGCTGATAGAACGTTATCTACCCAGTAATGGTGACATATATAGATCACAAGGATCTCTTAATCTATATATTAGGATTAAGGTATTAGATGAAGGAGATTTATAGGGATCTATAATAGACAACCCATATAATCATTTGGCTGTACACTCTAATCTCTATAGTTGTATATCTAACAAGTGTATTAACAATTAATTCCCACTATTGATGAAGTGGTGGTATAGTTTAACCCTAGATGGCTTATAATTAATTATTTATTTATTTATTTATTTATTAATCTATACACTTACACTAAAAACAAACTATTTAGTTGTCTTCTATCTTTTTAGGGGTTAGTTATATGTCTATCCATATATACACGTTTTATGCCAAAACCAATGAAAGAATGGGGGAACGCATTAGTTATATATCGATCAAAAAAATATAATAGATATGATAGTTGAATTTGCCCAGAATAATACCATTGCCAACTATAAATGAAAGAATTATTAGAATTGTACCATTTCTACTCATAAAAATGCCGCGAAGGAGAAGCCTTCATTAAGGCCATAGGGACTACGTGTTCCCAGTCTGTAGATCCATCTGGATTCTTCTTGTAGCAATATTTTATCTATATTGCCTCTACGTGAGCCCAGTTGTTTCTGACAAATACCCCAAAATTCGATCTCAAATACATTCTGACCATGAACTGCCCTCATGTGTCTAGCAAGTGGCGTATCACTGTTTTTACGTATAGTACTCAGGTGTTTGGAGATTCTCCTCCTAAATTCTTGTGTTGTCTTACCGACATATAGTTTGTGACAATTACAGCGAGCTGCATAAATGATGTTTTTACTTGAACAGTTAATAAATTGTCTAATCTGATATTGACGTCCATCAAGTGGATTAGAGAACTCTTGAGTCTTGGGTAAGTATTTGCAGAAACTACAATGGCCACATGGAAAAGATCCTGTAACCCCCATCCGAGGTCTATTATGGGTCTCCTCCAATGAGGGTAAATGACTCCGGACTAAAATGTCCTTAATATTGGATCCTCTCCTAAAGGTTACTTGTGGTCTAACCCCTACAACTCCTCTTAGATCTGGATCTGAATATAGAATCGGCCAGAATCTGCGTAAGATATTGAAAATCCTAGTACTGTATGCATCATATGTACCAATACATCTGATTTTATGTTCTGTAGCTACTCTATTTGAGGTTAATAGTTGTCTCCTATCACTGTTGTTTGCTCTCCTGTGTGCCTTCTTGACATGGGCTAAAGGGTAACCCCTTGCTCTAAACCTCCTGGATAACTCTCCAGATTCCGCCTCAAAGGTCTCTTGAGTAGAGCAGTTACGCTTCGCCCTTAGGAACTGCCCTACAGGGATGCTTCTTCTCAGAGTGACAGGGTGCCAGCTTTGCCAGTGTAAGAAATTATTCGTCGATGTAGGTTTGCGAAAAACCTTTGTTTGAATCGTGTTAGTCTCATCAATCATAATAGTAAGATCTAAAAAATTAATTAATTAGTCTACCCCCAAACTCTGAAGTGAAGTGCATACCAATATCATTGTGATTAAGAGCTTCTAAGAAGGATGTGAATAAGGTGCACCTTCTTAGAAGCTCTTAATCACAATGATATTGGTATGCACTTCACTTCAGAGTTTGGGGGTAGACTAATTAATTAATTTTTTAGATCTTACTATTATGATTGATGAGACTAACACGATTCAAACAAAGGTTTTTCGCAAACCTACATCGACGAATAATTTCTTACACTGGCAAAGCTGGCACCCTGTCACTCTGAGAAGAAGCATCCCTGTAGGGCAGTTCCTAAGGGCGAAGCGTAACTGCTCTACTCAAGAGACCTTTGAGGCGGAATCTGGAGAGTTATCCAGGAGGTTTAGAGCAAGGGGTTACCCTTTAGCCCATGTCAAGAAGGCACACAGGAGAGCAAACAACAGTGATAGGAGACAACTATTAACCTCAAATAGAGTAGCTACAGAACATAAAATCAGATGTATTGGTACATATGATGCATACAGTACTAGGATTTTCAATATCTTACGCAGATTCTGGCCGATTCTATATTCAGATCCAGATCTAAGAGGAGTTGTAGGGGTTAGACCACAAGTAACCTTTAGGAGAGGATCCAATATTAAGGACATTTTAGTCCGGAGTCATTTACCCTCATTGGAGGAGACCCATAATAGACCTCGGATGGGGGTTACAGGATCTTTTCCATGTGGCCATTGTAGTTTCTGCAAATACTTACCCAAGACTCAAGAGTTCTCTAATCCACTTGATGGACGTCAATATCAGATTAGACAATTTATTAACTGTTCAAGTAAAAACATCATTTATGCAGCTCGCTGTAATTGTCACAAACTCTATGTCGGTAAGACAACACAAGAATTTAGGAGGAGAATCTCCAAACACCTGAGTACTATATGTAAAAACAGTGATACGCCACTTGCTAGACACATGAGGGCAGTTCATGGTCAGAATGTATTTGAGATCGAATTTTGGGGTATTTGTCAGAAACAACTGGGCTCACGTAGAGGCAATATAGATAAAATATTGCTACAAGAAGAATCCAGGTGGATCTACAGACTGGGAACACGTAGTCCCTATGGCCTTAATGAAGGCTTCTCCTTCGCGGCATTTTTATGAGTAGAAATGGTACAATTCTAATAATTCTTTCATTTATAGTTGGCAATGGTATTATTCTGGGCAAATTCAACTATCATATCTATTATATTTTTTTGATCGATATATAACTAATGCGTTCCCCCATTCTTTCATTGGTTTTGGCATAAAACGTGTATATATGGATAGACATATAACTAACCCCTAAAAAGATAGAAGACAACTAAATAGTTTGTTTTTAGTGTAAGTGTATAGATTAATAAATAAATAAATAAATAATTAATTATAAGCCATCTAGGGTTAAACTATACCACCACTTCATCAATAGTGGGAATTAATTGTTAATACACTTGTTAGATATACAACTATAGAGATTAGAGTGTACAGCCAAATGATTATATGGGTTGTCTATTATAGATCCCTATAAGTCTCCTTCATCTAATACCTTAATCCTAATATATAGATTAAGAGATCCTTGTGATCTATATATGTCACCATTACTGGGTAGATAACGTTCTATCAGCCAGATTCCAAGTCCGTGCAGATGCGCATTGACATTCTGAGTTACGGACATGGGTCTAAGTCCGCGCGCATGCGCGAGTCCTCACAGCGCTGATCGCGCATTGAACAGTGAGCCCGGAGATAGGGCGCATGCGCGATCTACGTAACGGAACATGTAAACAAAAGGAAAATACGGGTAAGTGCGGCGACCCATGAATGTCATTAACAAGCGCCGGAAGTTATCCTTTAACCCCAGTGACCTGCAATAAACGGTCAAGTGATAGGTGGCATAGGAACAGGTAAGTTCATGTGTGATCATGATTGGCTCTAAGGTATGGGGGGTGTCCAGAGGACGTTATAAAAGGAAGCACTTGCATATACACGTGGCCATTTGTCTCTTAACCCCTGAGGACGTGGGTCATACCACGAAACATGTAGGGGAGACAGATTGATTACATTTTATTTGCAGCACTTTCCCCAATCGACAGTGGTCTGCAGCCACTGTCAAGTACATATTACTGTGAACTCCAGATAGGAGAAGTTACACTAGTTGAGGGAATAGCCTGCTAATTTTATTCACTACAGGGGACTTTTTTAATAATAGTGAAATAAAAGTGAAGTTTTATATTTACAGTTAGGGAGGGAATTTTCAATAAGGGTTTTTTACCCCGTCACCTTGGTGACTGGGGTTTGGAGGTTTTTCAGGGCTGCACTCTATCCCATGCCCAACGTGACATTTTCACAGGCCTAAACTACTGCATCTGTTTTTGTTAGTCAAGGACCCCATGACATCTCTGGTTGGTCAGATGCAGGACCTAACTCAGTTGGTCCAGGACTTAGCTGAAAAGGTTCAGCAGCAAGAATCCTCTCAGTCCCAGTCTAGAATAAACCAGGACTTGAATGAGAGGTTGCAGGAGCAGGTGATTTAGAGACTGTTGTCCAAAATCCAGGAGCTTGAATCATGACATGCTACTGTGGAATCTCAGGTTAATCTTCCCAAGCGTTTTTGAGGGAACCGGAAAGAATTAAAAACCTTTTGTGCTAGTTGTAAGCTTTACTTTTGGTTAAGACCCCATTCATCTGGTACTGAGGCCCAAAGAGTTGGTATTATGTCCCTTCTGCAAGGGGGTCCCCAAGAGTGGGTATTTTCTCTTGATCCTGATGCCCCTGAGTTGTCCTCTGTTGACTCACTGTTTGCAGGATTGAATCTTTTATATGCAGAACCCGACTGAGCAGCGTATGCTGAGTCTCAGCTGTGTACATTAAAACAGGGACGTAGATCTGTTGAGGAATATTGAACATATTTTAGAAAGTGGTGTGTGGCTTCGAAATGGAACACCCCAGCTTTGATTTGCCAGTTCAGACTGGGGCTGTCTGACATCCTGAAGGATATGCTGGTGACCTACCCCTCTCTTGACACCTTAGACCAAGCTATGACCTTAGCGGTCCATTTGGATTGACGTTTGCGTGAACGCAGATGAGAATGCACATGACATTCTGCCGCTAAGAGCAGACATGCTGTGATGTGCAGGTCACAGGGCGCATGCACAGTATATACGCACACATCACGGCTGCTTTCGGCCTAGGGAGCACATAATTCCTTAGATATTAAGCTCAGAAATTCTTATGCAGCAGAATTCCATTGCTGTCAATGGGATTCTGCTGCACAGTGCATACTACAGAATTTTGCTGCTACTGAACTTCCGCTGATAAAAGAATGATCCTGCTCAGAAAGAATGATTTGATCTCTGAATTTTTGCATCCAGAGATTCTACAGTTTGAACCCAGCCTAAATAATTTGCATGTCCCTGCAATACTTAAAGTTTTCATTTTTAAGAAATTAAAAAAGATTTCTAACATTCCGTTTTCACTTTGTCATCATGGGGTATTGAGTGCAGAACGATGGAGGAAATTAGATTTTTTTAAACTGCAGCACAGGGCCTCAACATAACAAAATGAGAATAAAGTGTGATAAAAAGTAGGGGATAAGATATTTTTTACCGGACAGCTTCTTTAAAATCTAATATTGTATAGGTCCCTCCCGTGCTGCCACAGCAAGTCTGACCCAATGGGACTCCACAAGGCCTCTGAAAGTGTCATGTAGTACCTAGTACCAAGATGTTAGCAGCAGATCCTTTAAAGGGGAACTCCGGGAGAAAAAAAATGTTTTCAAATCAACTGGTGCAAGAAAGTTTAACAGATTTGTAAATCACTTCTATTTAACCCCTTCCCGACCCATGACATACATGTACGTCATGGACAGGAAGGTTTTCTCCATCTGTGAGGAACATGTACGTCGTGTACATACCGGCCGCCACTGACAGACAGTACCGTGTTCACGGTAGAAGTTATAGTAATGATGAGGAGAGGTTTGGCAGGGGGTTATGGGGGTGATGAGGACACAGAGGATAAGAGGGGGTGTATATGTATATATGATGTATATGCATGTGTGGCAGTATTATATTCAGTGGATACAGTGTGGAGCAGTATTCAGGGTACAGTGTATGGCAGTATTATATTTAGTGGGTACAGTGTATAGCAGTATTATATTCAGTGGATACAGTGTGAGGCAGTATTCAGGGTACAGTGTTTTGCAGTATTATATTTAGTGGGTACAGTGTGTGGCAGTATTATATTTAGTGGGTACAGTGTATAGCAGTATTATATTCAGGGTACAGTGTGTGGCAGGATTAAATTTAGTGAGTACAGTGTATAGCAGTATTATATTCAGTGGATACAGTGTGGGGCAGTATTCAGGGTTCAGTGTTTTGCAGTATTATATTTAGTGGGTACAGTGTGTGGCAGTATTATATTTAGTGGGTACAGTGTATAGCAGTATTATATTCAGGGTGCAGTGTTACAGTATTATATTCAGGGTACAGTGTGTGGCAGGATTATATTTAGTAGGTACAGTGTGGGGCAGTATTATATTCTGGGTACAGTGTGTGGCAGGATTATATTTAGTGGGTACAGTGTATAGCAGTATTATATTCAGGGTACAGTGTGTGCCAGGATTATATTTAGTGGGTACAGTGTATAGCCGTATTATATTCAGGGTACAGTGTGTGGCAGGATTATTTTTAGTGGGTACAGTGTGTAGCAGTATTATATTTAGTGGGTACAGTGTATAGCAGTATTACATTCAGGGTACAGTGTGTGGTAGGATTATTTTTTGTGGGTACAGTGTATTGCAGTATTATATTTTGGGGATACAGTTTATAGCAGTATTATATTCAGGGTACAGTGTGTGGCAGTATTTTATTCAGGGTACAGTGTGTGGCAGTATTTTATTCAGGGTACAGTTTATGGCAGTATTATATTCAGGGTACAGTGTGGGGCAGGATTATATTCAGGGTACAGTGTGGGGCAGAATTATATTTAGTGGGTACAGTGTGTGGCAGTATTATATTCAGGGTACAGTGTGTGGCAGGATTATATTTAGTGGGTACAGTGTGGGGCAGTATTTTATTTAGGGTACAGTGTGGGGCTGTATTTTATTTAGGGGACACTTTCTGGCAAGGTTAGAATGATTACTGTCTTCATGCAGAGGATGAGGATCTACTGACAAAGTGAGGAGCCAATGATGTCTGGATGTCAGACTCTGCAGAAAAGATGGAGCTGGAGGAAGACCTGGTCTCTGGACCAGATGAAGAAGAAAAGATAACAGAGAAGATATCACTCAAGTCAGAAGACGTCAATCAGGTCACTGATATCATTGTGTATTCTCCTGACTGTCCCATCAGAGCTGTAGTCACTTGTAAGTTCTGCAGTGATGATGGATAAAACTGTGTCCAATCTGTGTCTCTCCAGCTGTTATAAAACTACAACTCCCATTGCCAGAGGCTCAGACATGATGGGAGTTTTAGCTTTCCAACAGCTGGAGAACCACTTCAACCGAGGTGATCGGTAGGGGTCTCAGCAGTCAGACCCCCACCAAAAAAATGGCCCTGGGGGGGGGGGTAGGGAGCCCCGAGGTAATTTTTTGCATTGCATCGGTGCCCTGTGGTTTCTAGCTACACATATGGGGGCAACTATTAACAGAGGGGCCTACCCAAACTATATGGAGCCCCCTATATAGTTTGGGTAGGCCCCTCTGTTAATAATTGCTTCCATATAGTTTGGGTAGGCCCCTCTGTTAAAGGAGTAGTCTGGTGAAAAATAACTTATTCACTATCCAAGGATATGTGATAAGTTATTGATCGCAGGGTGCTGCAAGTGCTGGGACCCCCCTTGCGGGGCCCTGGCAGTTTGCTGGAAGCTAACATCTGTACCCCGCAGGAAGCCGCGGCCAGCACACCCCCTCCATGTATCTCTATGGGGTACATGGAGGGGCATGTCGACCGGCGCTCCGTGCGGGGTTAAGCATGCCCCCCTTCCAGCCGTGCAGGAGATAGCGGGGGGCCCAATGCTCGGACCTCCGCTATCTATAACTTATCCCCTATCCTTGGATTAGTTATTTTTTACCAGACAACTCCTTTAATAGCACAGTGTTATATAACACCGCACTCTGCTCCAATCTAATTAGAAATATATAATTAGAAAATAAAATAATATTGTGGGCAGGCCACGGGGGAATTAAACTGTACAAGCTGTGCGAAAGCATCTCTGGGTACACTCATAAATTTAGAGTGTACGAAGGGAAAGACAGCATTATTGCACACCCCCGAATGACTCCCCTCCCCCCCACCCCTGTCTTGGAGTAAGTGGGAAAATTGTCATGGTGTACCCACTTTTAGACAAAGGGTATCACCTTTACAGGGACAATTTTTATTCAAGCCTGCCTCTCTTTCAGTGCCTTGCTGCCAGCGCTACTGTAGCTTGTTGCACTGTTTGCAAGAACCAGCGAGGCCTCCCCAAAAACACATATTGCTCAACCACTGCCAAGAGGCGAGAGGAGGGCACTTTGCAGCAATTACCTCTTGCTGCTAAAATATAAAGACAAAAGAGATGTCCTTATATTGACATCCATCCATGGCAGCGGCTCCACCACTGTCCCTGTACGAGGCACAAGTTCCACCGTCTCCAAGCCAGATTGCATTCTGGATTATAACAAATACATGGGAGGGGTAGACTTATCCGATAAAGTCCTCAAACCATACAGTGCCATGAGAAAAACAAAGGCCTGGTACAAAAAGCTTGTGGTGCACATTGTACAGATGGCACTGTACAATGCATAGGTGCTATCACATAATGCAGGTGGGACAGGGAGATTTCTTGAGTTTCAAGAAATTGTTATTAAGGCCCTCATTTTTGGACACAGAGAGGATGAGCTCCCAAGTACCTCATCAGCGGAGTACAACCATAGTGTACCTGGCCAACATTTTCCCATGTTATCCCCTCTAGCGGAAAAAAGGGAAGGACCCAGAAGAGATGTAGAGTCTGCTACAAAAAAGGCATCAGAAAGGACACCACTTTTCACTGTGCCCCGATAACCCTGGCCTGTGCATAAAAGATTGTTTCAAAGAGTTCCACAAATCCCTAAATCACTAAATGTATCTTTTATTAACCCTACTATCACCTTTTTTTTCACCATTCTCTGCTGTTTCTATACGTCCCCACATCTAAAATCCAACCTCAATTTGGCAACCATAACCCATTCCATAATCATTTTAATTTTACCCCTAAAGCATTCAGTATGCTGCAAATTTTTTCATTGTACCCCAAAACCATTCCAGCAAATTGTTCGGTACAGTATGCCACAAATGTATTCATTGTTCCTCAAAACCATTCCAGCAAAATCTATGTAAGCTAAGCACAACGTATTTGGCACTTAAATGGCATATCTCTGACACAATCACAATTTTCCTTTGCACAAACCCTAAGAGCATTAGCTTTTGGAAAATCTCTGTTGGACCCTTTTATGAATTCCATGAAGGGTGTAGATTTTAAAATGGGGTCACGTCCCTGTGGTTTCCACAATTTTTACACCTCTAAGCCTCTGCAATAAAAGCACAATGCAATATATGTGACCAAAGCAGACCTGAACTTGGGCTTGTTGATATCTCTCTCCTGAGCCCTGCCGTCTGCTCAGTCAGAAGATAACATGCCACAAATGGGGTACTGGCGTGTTCAGGAGAAGTTGAGTAACAAAGTTGGGGGTGCTATTATTCCTGCGTTCCTTGTGGAAATGAGCCAACTTATACTAAATGTGCAATTTGTGCATAAAAATATTTTCACGGCCTAATGTTAAAAACTATCCTCAATCACCTGAGGTCAAAATGCTTACTACACCCCTAAATGAAATGAAAAAATGCTCACTACACCCCTTCTCTGAGGGGTGTAGTTTCCAAAATGGGGTCACTTGTGGGATTTTTCCACTGTACTGGTACCACAGTGGGCATGCAGCTGGTATGAGAAAACACATTCTACAAAATCCGAATCCAAAATGCCAAAAGGCGCTGCATTCCTTTTTTTCCCTGCTATGTGCCCAAATAGCGGTTTATGACCACATATGGGGTACCGCCACATTCAGGAGAAGTTGGGTAATAAGATTTGCGGTGCTATTATTTCCGTGCTCCTTGTGAAAATGACCAACTTGTGCTAAATGTACAATTTGTGCATAAAAATTATAAATTTTATTTTCACAGCCTAATGTTAAAAACTATCCTCAATCACCTGTGGGGTCAAAATGCTCACTACTCCCCTAATTTAATTCTCTGAGGGGTGTAGTTTCCAAAATGGGGTCACTTGTGGGGGTTTTCCCCTGTACTGGTACCGCGGTGGGCACTGCAAATGCAGATGGTGTGAGAAAACACATTCTGCAAAATCTGCATCCAAAATGCCAAATGGCTCTGCTTTCCTTTTGTGCCCTGCTGGGTGCCCAAAAAGCAATTTATGGCCACATATGGGGTATCGCCACGTTCAGGAGAAGTTGAGTAATAAAATTTCGGGTGCTATTATTCCTGTGTTCCTTGTGAAAATGAGCCAACTTGTGCTAAATGTGCAATTTGTGCATAAAAATGAAAAATTTTATTTTCAAATTTTATTTTCATGTTAAAAATGATCTTCAATCACATGTGGGGTCAAAATGCTCACTACTCCCTAAATGAATACTTTGAGGGGTGTAGTTTTTCCACTGTACTGCTACCACGGTGGGCACTGCAAAATATCCTAAGAAAAAGGAGGTGTCAAAATCCACTATGTGCTGCATCATGTCTTAGGCCTGTGTGTGAGTCAGGGAGCACACTAGAATGACATATGAGATATTTATAAAATCTTTAGAATTCGGGTAATACATATACATTTGAGGTTTTTTTTTTTTTTTTTTTTTTTTGTTAATACCTTCCATGTCACTGAAAAAAATTGTTGAAACAAGACAAATGCAAAAGAAAATTTGAAATTTGAAAATGTTCCTTCACTTTGCTTTATGCTTGTAAACCACCTAAAGGGTTAAAAAATAACTTTGTAAGTATCATTCTGAATATTTTGAAGGGTGCAGTTTTTAAAATGGGGTGATTTTTTTTTTTTTTTTGGCATACAGGCCTTAGCATACAGGCCCCTCAAATCCACTTCATGATTGAAGTGGCCACTAAAAGAATGTTATTTTGAAATTTCCATGAAAATGTGAAAAATCCTTCTAATGCCCTAAAAAAGTAAAACATGTATAACAAATGATGCTAGCATAAAGAAGACATATTGTAGATGTGAACTAAAAACTTAATGTATTTGGCATAACTATTTCTCTTACAAGCAGATAATTTTCAATCTGGAAAAATGCAAGTTTTTCAAATTTTTCACAATATTTGAGTTTTTCACAAAAAACGCTGCTTTTATCAACAAAATTTTACTACTTATATAAAGTACAATAAGTCATGAAAAAACTATCTCAAAATTGCATTGCTCAGTAAAAGCATTCTAAAGTTATTACCACATAAAGAGACGTCAGATTTGAAAAAACGGGCTGGGTCATAAAGGCCAAAACTAGCCAGGTCATGAAGGGGTAAGCCTTCTAGTACTTATCAGCTGCTGCATACTACAGATATACTACAGAGAAATTTGTGAAGTTCTTTCCAGCCTAACAACAGTGCTCTCTGTTGACACCTCTGTCTGCTGTCCAGAGGAGGAGAGGTTTTCTACGGGGATATTACTCTAATCTGGACAGTTCCTGACACAGACAGAGGTGTAAGCAGAGAGCACTGTTTTCAGACAGAAAAGAAATTCATAAATTTCTCAATTTTTATACAGCAGATTATAAGTACTGGAAGGATCAAGATCTTTAATAGAAGTAATTTGCAAATCTGATAACCAATGTAAGAGAATGTGGCTGTGCACCTTCCTATATTGCACCTCTTGAACCACGTGTGTAGCGGCGTGTCCTTTGTGCAGTCCTGGCTGATGATATAGCTACTGGGTATCGTGCTCGACGCTAAGAACAGTTCAATGTATCGTGATCTATGAATAGCATGAAAAGAGCAGAGCACTGACTGTATTTGTAGCAGATTCCTTTATTCCGTCATGTAGAAACTTGACATGCAGGGGAGCGGGGAGACTGGGAGCACTTCAGGTGACGGGCCGTATCGCGCGCATGCGCTTCTTCAGACCTGGTTCATCATGTCCAGGGGTGTGCTTTTAAAACCAGGGCCGGGTGTAGTTATGGAAACCACACAGCGTCCCCGGAACAAACAGTTAAGTGAGGAAGTTAGGAGAGGGATGGACAAGGGGATGGAACAGGGAGGGATAAGTTAACAACAATACATCTTATACGCAAGGTAAATTAAAAGCATACTAAAAAAAGGCCATAAGCGAATAGGATCAGCACAATACAAAGAGGTTACAGGAATATACTCATGTCATTATGGTCATTTAACCACATGACGCCCATTGCTGCCGTGCACATGATCCAGCGCGACTCTTTGATCATTAATGTTTTGTGCCTGTCCTGTTTTTCTGTGCTTTGTTCTACTCTTTCTAATGCTGAGAAATGGATGGCTTTAGGGTTCCCTTGATGTCTATCGTGCATATGGGTAATGAACCGCATGGATCCACGTTTTGTTACAAGGGAACGAATGTGTTCCCTTATTCTGTGAAATAGGGGTCTTTTGGTCTTACCTATGTAGTAGTGACCGCATGTACATTTCAGGCAGTATACTACATAGGTAGATCTGCACGTTACGAAAGGGTTAACTTTCACTGTATACCCTCCTAATAGTATTTCTTTTGCTCGGGCATTATACTGGCAAAAGGAGCATGACCCACATTTAAAATTTCCAATGGGTCTTGTATCAGTGAGCCAGTTACTAGAGGTTGATTTAGATACTCTATTGCGAGTCGACTTCATGAAATCAGAGATGGTCCTGTTTTTTTTTTGTATGTAATAACAGGTTTTTGTTCTGCTATTGTTTTTAGGTCCTCATCTCTTTGGATCATATACCAATTGTTGTATATGGCTTGCTTAATATGACTATTCAAGGGTGAGTTTTGGAATGCAAAAAAGGATCTTTGTTGATGAGTGATGGATTTTTTTTATTATCAAACAATGTATGTCTAGGGACTGTATGGATGCGTTCTCTGGCTTGTGCGATGACATGTGAGGGATAACCTCTCTGTAAAAAGCGTGTGCCTAGTTCGTCCAATTGCTGGTCAAGGATAGTAGGATCATTGTTAATGCGTTTTAGTCTTATCATTTGACAAAAGGGAATGCTGTTTTTCAACTGTTTTGAATGTGATGACAGAGTGCAGTAGTGCATTTCTGGATGTGTTTTTGCGGTAGCCTGTGGTGATAATAGTATTATCGTGAATAGTAACTAATACATCCAGAAATTCTAGAGAATTACCTCCAAATTGAGCTGTAAATAACATATTAGCATTGTTACTTATATTTAAATACTCAATGAATTGTGTAAATTCTGTGGGAGTTCCATCCCACACTATGAAAATATCATCTACAAAATGAAGTAAGTTTAATGTTTTTTTTTTACAAAGGGATTATTGTGTGAAAAGATATAGTTATGTTCGAAAATACATTAAAAAAAATGTTGGCATAAGCACATGAGATGGGAGTCCCCATGGCTGAACCAAGTGTCTGTATGTACCATTGAGAATTGTACTGAAAAATGTTGTTGGTGAGGACCAATTGGAGGGAGTCTGTAACAAACTGTATGAATGTGTCTGATTTGTTTGTGCTATGGAGGAACTCTGAGACAGCCTGCACACTAGCATTGTGTGGAATGCGGGTGTACAGGCTCTCCACGTCCACCGAACAGAGTGAGTATCCGTCCTGCCAGGCAAAACCGTCAAATGCTTTTATAAGGTCCCCGATGTCACGCAGGAACGTGGGTATTTGGTATAGGAGTGGGGAGAGTAACCAATCCAGAAAACTGGATAGGTACTCAGTAGGTGCTCCGATGCCCGCAATTATGGGGTGTCCTGGTGGGGGGGATAGGGTTTTTATGGATTTTGGGGACAAGGTACCATCTTGGAGCTTCTCATATGTTTCATTTTGGTTTAATAATTTTTCTGCTTCTCCCTCATAATCTTTGGTTCTCCAAACTACAACTGAACCCCCCTTGTCAGATTTTGATACTGTGAGGTCTTTTCTCCTTGCCAACTCTTGTAAGGCTAATTTTTCCTCTTTAGGAAGGTTGGAGGGAGGTTGGGGGTAAACCAACGCTTTAACCTCCCTACATACTGCTTTGCAGAAGAGGTCAATTGACCCTCCTGGTTGGGTAGGGGGGATAAAGGTTGACCCCTTTGTAAAAAACATTAAACTCCTACTTCGTTTTGTAGACGATATTTTCATAGTGTGGGATGGAACTCCCACAGAATTTACACAATTCATTGAGTATTTAAATATAAGTAACAATGTTAATATGTTATTTACAGCTCAATTTGGAGGTAATTCTCTAGAATTTCTGGATGTATTAGTTACTATTCACGATAATACTATTATCACCACAGGCTACCGCAAAAACACATCCAGAAATGCACTACTGCACCATCAGTCATCACATCCAAAACAGTTGAAAAACAGCATTCCCTTTGGTCAAATGATAAGACTAAAATGCTTTCCCTTCTATCCTTGACCAGCAATTGGACGAACTAGGCACACACTTTTTACAGAGAGGTTATCCCTCACATGTCATCGCACAAGCCAGAGAATGCATCCATACAGTCCCTAGACATACATTGTTTGATAATAAAAAAAGATCCATCACTCATCAACAAAGATCCTTTTTTGCATTCAAGAACTCACCCTTGAATAGTCATATTAACCCCTTAAGGATCAGGCTATTTTACACCTTAAGGACCAGAGCGTTTTTTGCAATTCTGACCACTGTCACTTTAAACATTAATAACTCTGGAATGCTTTTAGTTATCATTCTGATTCAGAGATTGTTTTTTTGTGACATATTCTACTTTAACTTAGTGGTAAAATTTTATGGTAACTTGCATCCTTTCTTGGTGAAAAATCCCAAATTTGATGAAAAAAATGAAAATATTGCATTTTTCAAACTTTGAAGCTCTCTGCTTGTAAGGAAAATGGATATTCAAAATAAAACATTTTTGGGTTCACATATACAATATGTCTACTTTATGTTTGCATCATAAAATTTATGAGTTTTTACTTTTGGGAGACACCAGAGGGCTTCAAAGTTAAGCAGCAATTTGGAAATTTTTCACAAAATTTTCAAACTCGCTATTTTTCATGGACCAATTCAGGTTTGAAGTGGATTTGAAGGGTCTTCATATTAGAAATACCCCATAAATGACCCCATTATAAAAACTACACCCCCCCCAAAGTATTCAAAATGACATTCAATAAGTGTATTAACCCTTTAGGTGTTTCACAGGAATAGCAGAAAAGTGAAGGAGAAAATTCACAATCTTCATTTTTTACACTCGCATGTTCTTGTAGACCCAATTTTTGCAAGGGGTAAAAAGGAGAACATTTTTACTTGTATTTGAAACCCAATTTCTCTCGAGTAAGCACATACCTCATATGTCTATGTTAATTGTTCGGCGGGCGCAGTAGAGGGCTCAGAAGGGAAGGAGCGACAAATGGTTTTTGGGGGGCATGTCACCTTTAGGAAGCCCCTATGGTGCCAGGACAGCAAAAAAAAAACCCACATGGCATACCATTTTGGAAACTAGACCCCTCGGGGAACGTAACAAGGGGTAAAGTGAACCTTAATACCCCACAGGTGATTCACGACTTTTGCATATGTAAAAAAAAAAATGTTTTACCTTAAATGCTTGGTTTCCCAAAAATGTTCCATTTTTAAAAAGGATAATAGCAGAAAATACCCCCCACAATTTGAAGCCCAATTTCTCCCGATTCAGAAAACACCCCATATGGGGGTGAAAAGTGCTCTGCTGGCGCACTACAGGTCTCAGAAGAGAAGGAGTCACATTTGGCTTTTTGAAAGCAAATTTTGCTCTGGGGGCATGCCGCATTTAGGAAGCCCCTATGGTGCCAGAACAGCAAAAAAAAAACACATGGCATACCATTTTGGAAACTAGACCCCTCGTGGAACGTAATAAGGGGTAATGTGAACCTTAATACCCTACAGGTGTTTCACGACTTTTGCATATGTAAAAAAAAACATTTTTTTTACCTAAAATGCTTGGTTTCCCAACATTTTTACATTTTTTAAAAGGGTAATAGCAGAAAATACCCCCCAAAATTTGAAGCTCAATTTCTCCCGATTCAGAAAACACCCCATATGGGGGTGAGAAGTGCTCTGTTGGCGCACTACAGGTCTCAGAAGAGGAGGAGTCACATTTGGCTTTTTGAAAGCAAATTTTGCTCTGGGGGCATGCCGCATTTAGGAAGCCCCTATGGTGCCAGGACAGCAAAAAAAAAAAAACACATGGCATACTATTTTGGAAACTAGACCCCTCGGGGAACGTAACAAGGGGTAATGTGAACCTTAATACCCCACAGGTGATTCACAACTTTTGCATATGTAAAAAAAAATTAAAAATTTTTACCAAAAATGTTGGTTTCCCAAAAATTTTAGATTTTTAAAAAGGGTAATAGCAGAAAATACCCCCCATAATTTGTAACACAATTTCTCCCGAGTACGGCGATACCCCATATGTGGCCCTAAACTGTTGCCTTGAAATACGACAGGGCTCCAAAGTGAGAGCGCCATGCGCATTTGAGGCCTAAATTAGGGACTTGCATAGGGGTGGACATAGGGGTATTCTACGCCAGTGATTCCCAAACAGGGTGCCTCCAGCTGTTGTAAAAGTCCCAGCATGCCTGGACAGTCAGTGGCTGTCTGGTAATACTGGGAGTAGTTGTTTTGCAACAGCTGGAGGCTCCGTTTTGGAAACAGTAGCGTACCAGACGTTTTTCATTTTTATTGGGGAGGGGGGCTGTGTAGGGGAATGTGTATATGTAGTGTTTTTTACTTTTTATTTTATTTTGTGGTAGTGTAGTGTTTTTAGGGTACAGTCGCACGGGCGGGGGGTTCACAGTAGTTTCTCGCTGGCAGTTTGAGCAGCGGCAGAAAATTTGCCGCAGCTCAAACTTGCAGCCGGATACTTACTGTAATCCTCCGCCCATGTGAGTGTACCTGTACATTCACATTGGGGGGGGAACATCCAGCTGTTGCAAAACTACAACTCCCAGCATGTACGGTCTATCAGTGCATGCTGGGAGTTGTAGTTTTGCAACAGCTGGAGGCACACTGGTTGTGAAACACCGAGTTTGGCAACAAACTCAGTGTTTTGCAACCAGTGTGCCTTCAGCTGTTGCAAAAGCTACAACCCCCAGCATGTACGGACAGCGGAAGGGCATGCTGGGTGTTGTAGTTATGCAACAGCGGGAGGCATACTACTTTGGCTGGGGATGCTGGGGATTGTAGTTATGCAACAGCTGGAGACACACTGGTTTGCTACTTAACTCAGTGTGCCTTCAGCTGTTGCAAAACTACAACTTTCAGCAGTCACCGACAGCCAACGGGCATGCTGGGAGTTGTAGTTATGCAACCAGCAGATGCACCACTACAACTCCCAGCATGCACTTTAGCTGTTTGTGCAAGCTGGGAGTTGTAGTTACACAACAGCTGAAGGTACACTTTTCCATAGAAAGAATGTGCCTCCAGCTGTTGCAAAACCATAAGTCCCAGCATGCCCATAAGGGAATGCTGGGAGTTGTGGTGGTCTGCCTCCTCCTGTTGCATAACTACAGCTCCCAGCATGCCCTTTTTGCATGCTGGGAGCTGTTGCTAAGCAACAGCAGGAGGCTGTCACTCACCTCCTGCTGCTGCTTGATCGACGCTGCAGGTCAGTCCCGCCGCCGCCGCCGTCGCTCCTGGGGCCCCGATCCCAACATTAACGCCGGGGATCGGGGTCCCCAGCACCAGGGGTGCACGTCCCGCACCCGCTCACGTCCTCTGGAAGAGGGGCGGAGCGGGTGCGGGAGTGACACCCGCAGCAGGCGCCCTGATTGGTCGGCCGGGAATCTGGCCGACGAATCAGGGCGAACGTGAGGTGGCACCAGTGCCACCTCACCCCTGCAGGCTCTGGCTGTTCGGGGCCCCGAACGGCCCCGATCAGCCAGTAATTCCGGGTCACCGGGTCACTGGAGACCCGATTGACCCGGAATCGCCGCAGATCGCTGGACTGAATTGTCCAGCGATCTGCGGCCATCGCCGACATGGGGGGGAATAATGACCCCCCTGGGCGATATGCCGCGATGCCTGCTGAACGATTTCAGCAGGCATCGGGCACCAGCTCCCCTCCGGCTAGCGGCGGGGGGCCGGGAATGGACAGGGCGTACTCCTACGTCCTAGGTCCTTAAGGACTCGGAAACGGGGGCGTAGGAGTACATCCATTGTCCTTAAGGGGTTAAGCAAGCCATATACAACAATTGGTATATGATCCAAAGAGATGAGGACCTAAAAACAATAGCAGAACAAAAACCTGTTATTACATACAAAAAAAAAACAGGACCATCTCTGATTTCATGAAGTCGACTCGCAATAGAGTATCTAAATCAACCTCTAGTAACTGGCTCACTGATACAAGACCCATTGGAAATTTTAAATGTGGGTCATGCTTCTTTTGCCAGTATAATGCCCGAGCAAAAGAAATACTATTAGGAGGGTATACAGTGAAAGTTAACCAGTTCATAACGTGCAGATCTACCTATGTAGTATACTGCCTGAAATGTACATGCAGTCACTACTACATAGGTAAGACCAAAAGACCCCTATTTCACAGAATAAGGGAACACATTTGTTCCCTGGTAACAAAACGTGGATCCATGCGGTTCATTACCCATATGCTCGATAGCCATCAAGGGAACCCTAAAGCCATCCATTTCTCAGCATTAGAAAGAGTAGAACAAATCAGTAGAACAGAAAAACAGGACAGGCACAAAACATTAATGATCAAAGAGTCGCGATGGATCATGCGCACGGACGCAATGGGCGTCATGTGGTTAAATGACCATAATGACATGAGTATATTCCTGTAACCTCTTTGTATTGTGCTGATCCTATTCGCTAATGGCCTTTTTTAGTATGCTTTTAATTTACCTTGTGTATAAGATGTATTGTTGTTACCTTATCCCTCCCTGTCCCCTCCCCTTGTCCATCCCTCTCCTAACTTCCTCACTTACCTGTTTGTTCCGGGGACGCTGTGTGGTTTCCATAACTACACCCGGCCCTGGTTTTAAAAGCACACCCCTGGACGTGATAAACCAGGTCTGAAGAAGCGCATGCGCGCGATACGGCCCTTCACCTGAAGTGCTCCCAGTCTCCCCGCTCCCCTGCATGTCAAGTTTTTACATGACGGAATAAAGGAATCTGCTACAAATACGGTCAGTGCACCGCTCTTTTCTTGCTATCCATAGATCATAATTTACAAATCTGTTTAACTTTGAGGCACCAGTGATTTGAAAACATTTGTTTTCTACTTGATTCCACCGTAGTTCCCCTTTAACCCCTTAAGGACCAGGCCCATTTTGGCCTTAAGGACCAGACCAATTTTATTTTTGCATTTTAGTTTTTTCCTCCTCGCCTTCTAAAAATGATAACTCTCTTATATTTCCATCCACAGACCCATATGAGGGCTTGTTTTTTGCATCATCAATTGTACTTTGTAATTACATCATTTATTTTACCAGAAAATGTACGGCGCAACCAAACATTTATTATTTATGTGGGAAAATTGAAAAGAAAACTGCAATGCAGCAAATTTTGGAAGGTTTTGCTTTCACGCCGTACACTTTCTGGTAAAAATTACATGTTTTCTTTATTCTGTGGGTCAATACAATTAAAATGATACCCATGATATATGCTTTTCTATAATTGTACCGCTTAAAAAAAATCTCAAACCATTTTAACTAAATTAGTATGTTTGAAATTGCCCTATTTTGACCACATATAACTTTCTAATTTTCCGGATATGGGGCGATATGAGGACTCATTTTTTGCGCCATGATCTGTAGTTTTTATCAGTACCACTATTGCTTAGGTTTTACTTTTTATAAATTTTTTATTCATTTTTTTTAATGAAATGTGACAAAAATGCAGCAATTTTTGACTTTAATTTTTTTACGTTTACGCCGTTCACCGTACGGGATAATTAACAATATATTTTAATAGTTCAGACTTTCATGCATGCGGCGATACCAAATATGTGTATTAATTTTTTTTACGCTTTTTTAGGGGTAAAATGGGAAAAATGTACATTTTAATTTTTTATTGGGGGAGGGGATTTTTCAAATTTTTTTACTTTTTATTTTATTTTTATTTTTTTTACACTTTTTATGTCCCCATAGGGGACTATTCATAGCAATCCTTTGATTACTAATACTGAGCAGTGTCAGTATTATTGGTCATCTTCTGCTCTGGTCTGCTCGATCGCAGACCAGAGTAGAAGACCCCAGGAGACGGCCGGAGCCAGGTGAGGGGACCTCCTGCCGCCATGCTTGATGATCGGATCCCCGCGGCAGCGCTGCGGGCGATCCGATCATCCATTCAAAGTACCGCACTGCTGCAGATTCCGTGATCTGTATTGATCACGGCATCTGAGGGGTTAATGGCGGACATCCGCGCGATCGCGGATGTCCGCCATTACCGGCAGGTCCCTGGCTACTGATAGCAGCCGGTACCTGCCGGGCATGAAGCGAGCACTGCTCCGATGCTCGCGATCATGGCGGAGCGTAAATGTACATCATGGTGCGCTAAGTACCACGTCACCATGACGTACATTTATGTCCACTGTCGTTAAGGGGTTAAGTCTTGTTTTGGCTTCAGGCACCCAGGGATTGGACATGTTTTTCTAGTACATCCCACAGATGCTCAATCCATTGTTATGTAGGGTATTTGGAGGTCAAGTCAATGCAAAGAATACGTTGTCAAGGTCCTCAAACTATTCCTTAACAATTTTTGCAGTGTGACAGGTACATTATTGTGCTGAAAGAGGTCACTGCCATTAGGTAATACCACTACAATAAGATAGTGTGTTTAAAGGGGTATTCCAGGATTTTTTTTTATTTGACTATGCTGCAGGGGCTGTAAAGTTAGTGTGACGGTTTTCTCACAATTCTTATGTGATTTTCACCCCACTATTTACTTTTAACAGCATACAAAATGACTGTTGTCTCAGATTTTTCCCAGCTTGCAATGCGGCCAAGACCAGACTCACTAGTCAGTTGATGACAGGGAGACTGTCTGCTTCAATGGGTGGAGGCATCAATCTGCAACTAATGCAACAGCTGGTGGCACCCTGATTGAATACCACAGGTCTTTTGATGGATGCAGCTCATTTATGTTTCAATGGGTGGGGTGGCTGATGTGTGGGAGGGTGGAAAATGGAATTGTGGGATTTGTAGTCAAAAAAGAAAAGTCAAAGAGGAAATACAAGTACACAAAAAGCTAGCCATAGTGTTATGGTAATCTCACAACATAGCCATTTAGCCCCAGGACAAGCGCAGATGCTTTCCAAGCATGTCCATTACTGCCTGCCAGGTACATACTAAATTCATCTTATGGTGGATAACCCCTTTAACCCCTTAAGGACCCAGCCATTTTACACCTTAGGACCCGGATATTTTTTGCACATTTGACCACTGTCACTTTAAACATTAATAACTCTGGAATGCTTTTAGTTATCATTCTGATTCAGAGATTGTTTTTTCGTGACATATTCTACTTTAACTTAGTGGTAAAAATTTTTGGTAACTTGCATCCTTTCTTGGTGAAAAATCCCAAAATTTGATGAAAAATTTGAAAATTTTTCTAACTTTGAAGCTCTCTGCTTGTAATGAAAATGGATATTCCAAATATTATTATTTTTTATTCACATAAACAATATGTCTACTTTATATTTGCATCATAAAATTGACGAGTTTTTACTTTTGGAAGACATCAGAGGGCTTCAAAGTTCAGCAGCAATTTTCCAATTTTTCACAAAATTTCCAAAATCACAATTTTTCAGGGACCAGTTCAGGTTTGAAGTGAATTTGAAGTGTCTTCATCATAGAAATACCCCACAAATGACCCCATTATAAAAACTGCACCCCCCAAAGTATTCAAAATCACATTCAGTCAGCATTTTAACCCTTTAGGTGTTTCACAGGAATAGCAGCAAAGTGAAGGAGAAAATTCACAATCTTCATTTTTTTACACTCGCATGTTCTTGTAGACCCAATTTTTTAATTTTTACAAGGAGTAAAAGGAGAAAATGTATACTTATATTTGTAGCCCAATTTCTCTCGAGTAAGCACATACCTCATATGTGTATGTAAAGTGTTCGGCGGGCGCAGTAGAGGGCTCAGAAGGGAAGGAGCGACAAGGGGATTTTGGAGCATACGTTTTTCTGAAATGGTTTTTGGGGGGCATGTTGCATTTAGGAAGCCCCTATGGTGCCAGAACAGGAAAATAAACCCCACATGGCATACCATTTTGGAAACTATACCCCTTGAGGAACGTAACAAGGAATAAAGTGAGCCTTAATACCCCACAGGTGTTTCACGACTTTTGCATATGTAAAAAAAATTTAAAAAAATTTCAATAAAATGTGTGTTTTCCCCCAAATTTCACATTTTTGCAAGGATTAATAGCAGAAAATACCCCCCAAAATTTGTAACCCCATCTCTTCTGAGTATGGAGGTACCCCATAAGTTGACCTGAAGCGCACTACGGGCGAACTACAATGCTCAGAAGAGGAGTCATATTTGGCTTTTTGAGAGCAAATTTTGCTCGGGGGGCATGTCGCATTTGGGAAGCCCCTATGGTGCCAGAACAGCAAAATAACCCCCATATGGCATACCATTTTGGAAACTAGACCCCTTGAGGAACGTAACAAGGGGTACAGTGAGCATTTACCCCCCACTGGTGTCTGTCATATCTTTGGAACAGTGGGCTGTAAAAAATTTTTAATTTGTGCAGCCCACTGTTCCAAAGATCTGTCAGACACCAGTGGGGTGTAAATTCTCACTGCACCCCTCATTAAATTCCGTGAGGGGTGTAGTTTCCGAAATGGGGTCACATGTGGGTTTTTTTTTTTTGCGTTTGTCAAAACCGCTGTAACAATCAGCCACCCCTGTGCAAATCACCTCAAATGTACATAGTGCACTCTCCCTTCTGGGCCTTGTTGTGCGCCTCCAGAGCACTTTGCGCCCACATATGGGGTATCTCCGTAGTCGGGAGAAATTGCATTTCAAATTTTGGGGGGCTTTTTTCCCTTTTACCTCTTGTCAAAATGAAAAGTATAGGGCAACACCAGCATGTTAGTGTAAAAAAATTATTTTTTTACACTAACATGCTGGTGTAGACCCCAACTTCACCTTTTCATAAGGGGTGAAAGGAGAAAAAGCCCCCCAAAATTTGTAAGGCAATTTCTCCCGAGTACGGCAATACCCCATATGTGGCCCTAAACTGTTGCCTTGAAATACGACAGGACTCCAAAGTGAGAGCGCCATGCGCATTTGAGGCCTGAATTAGGGATTTGCATAGGGGTGGACATAGGGGTATTCTACGCCAGTGATTCCCAAACAGGGTGCCTCCAGCTGTAGCAAAACTCCCAGCATGCTTGGACAGTCGACGGCTGTCCGGCAATACTGGGAGTTGTTGTTTTGCAACAACTGGAGGCTCCATTTTGAAAACAGTGGCGTACCAGATGTTTTTCATTTTTATTGGGGAGGGGAGGGGGGCTGTGTAGGGGTATGTGTATATGTAGTGTTTTTTACTTTTTATTTTATTTTGTGTTAGTGTGGTGTAGTGTTTTTAGGGTACAGTCACACGGGCAGGGGGGGTTCCAGCGAGTTTGAGCTGCCGCGCAAAATTTGCTGCATCACAAACTTGCAGCCCGATACTCACTGTAAGCCCCTGCCCATGTGAATGTACCCTGTACATTCACAGGGGGGGGGGACCTCCAGCTGTTGCAAAACTACAACTCCCAGCATGCACAGTCTATCAGTGCATGCTGGTAGTTATAGTTTTGCAACAGCTGGAGGCACACGGGTTGGGAAACACTGAGTTAGGAAACAGACAATGTTTCCCAACCAGGAAACCAAAGTTTTATAGCAGATCTTTGCTCACGGTATAATACTTCCCCCACTGGCTTGCCTTGTTCACAAAGCACATCCTGATACCATCTTTTCCCCAGGTAAGAAGTATGCACACACATCAGGCAGACCCTTTGTACTTGTGGACAGCAGGCTGTAATGCCCTTTATGTTCTGGTGCCTTTTTCGCATAGCCAGCAATAACTTTTTTTTAACAATCTGTGCTAAATTAACCCTTCTGTGGAATGGACCAGATGAGCTAACCTATACTTCCAGCATACATCAAAGCCCTGTCATGGGTTCCAATTATCCTTCCTTACAACCCTTGTAAATGATGACCACTATATACTGAAAAAGTCAAAGGATTAGAGCCATGTTAGCCAGTTAAAAAAAAGTTATTGGTCTCAGAGACAGACATATCTTGCAGATTTGATGCCTTTAAATTAATATACAATTTGTGTGTTTCTTCCCCAAAGAAGTACCCTAAATTTGTTTGAATGCTCACTATGTGATATTATTTGTTTTATTTTTGTTATCTATGTAATGGAAAATAGCAGCAAGATTGTTATTTTGCTTGTCTCTTAACCCCTTAAGGACTCAGCCCATTTTGGCCTTAAGGACTCAGACAATTTAATTTTTACGTTTTCATTTTTTCCTCCTCGCCTTCTAAAAATCATAACTCTTTTATATTTTCATCCACAGACTAGTATGAGGGCTTGTTTTTTGCGCGACCAGTTGTCCTTTGTAATGACATCACTCATTATATCATAAAATGTATGGCGCAACCAAAAAACACTATTTTTGTGGGGAAATTAAAACAAAAAACGCAATTTTGCTAATTTTGGAAGGTTTTGTTTTCACGCCGTACAATTTCTGGTAAAAATGACGTGTGTTCTTTATTCTGAGGGTCAATACGATTAAAATGATACCCATTATTATATACTTTTATATTATTGTTGCGCTTAAAAAAATCACAAACTTTTTAACCAAATTAGTACGTTTATAATCCCTTTATTTTGATGACCTATAACTTTTTTATTTTTCCGTATAAGCGGCGGTATGGGGGCTCATTTTTTGCGCCATGATCTGTACTTTTTTTTGATACCACATTTGTATATAAAAAACTTTTAATACATTTTTTATAATTTTTTTTTTAATAAAATGTATTAAAAAAGTAGGAATTTTGGACTTTTTTTATTTTTTTTTCGTTCACGCCGTTCACCGTACGGGATCATTAACATTTTATTTTAATAGTTCGGACATTTACGCACGCGGTGATACCAAATATGTCTATAAAAAATGTTTTTTACGCTTTTTGGGGGTAAAATAGGAAAAAACGGACGTTTTACTTTTTTATTGGGGGAGGGGATTTTTCACTTTTTTTTTACTTTTACTTTTACATTTTTTTACATTTTTTTTTACACTTGAATAGTCCCCATATGGGACTATTCATAGCAATACCATGATTGCTAATACTGATCTGTTCTATGTATAGGACATAGAACAGATCAGTATTATCGGTCATCTCCTGCTCTGGTCTGCTCGATCACAGACCAGAGCAGGAGACGCCGGGAGCCGCACGGAGGAAGGTGAGGGGACCTCCGTGCGGCGTTATGAATGATCGGATCCCCGCAGCAGCGCTGCGGGCGATCCGATCGTTCATTTTAATCGCGAACTCCCGCAGATGCCGGGATCTGTATTGATCCCGGCACCTGAGGGGTTAATGGCGGACGCCCGCGAGATCGCGGGCGTCGGCCATTGCCGGCGGGTCCCTGGCTGCGATCAGCAGCCGGGATCAGCCGCGCATGACACGGGCATCGCTCCGATGCCCGCGGTTATGCTTAGGACGTAAATGTACGTCCTGGTGCGTTAAGTACCACCTCACCAGGACGTACATTTACGTCCTGCGTCCTTAAGGGGTTAAACAAAAAACTATGTATACTGGAAATACCCCATAAGACCTGCTGTTTTGGAGATGCCATAACCCAGTCATCTCCATAGAGCCATATTTACAGCCCATTATGACCTAGGGACTCAGACTGAACACATCCCTATAGGGTAAACCATAGAAAGATACAAATGCTGAGCACTGTTCTATTACTCACATATTTCCATGAAGTGGTCTCTCTGGTATTTGGTGTAATCACTGCTTGGGTGGATAAAATCCGCCGTTGCTCTGCGTTCCGATTAAAGTAAGACACAATCCACACTTTCAATGAAAGGAAAAAATGTGCTGCAACTCAGTTGTAGTTATATTTATGAAAAAGATATATCTTTATTCCATAAGTCAGGTAAAAAAAAATGTTACAAAAAAATAATGTATATACATATAAAAAAATAAATATATATGTATATAGATATATGTATATGTATAATGCACAAGGTGTTTTGTATATATATTTTTTTTTGGAATGGTATTTATAGATGTCTTGTGAATGGTAATATGGGTCCCTCTCCCTTGATCACATATTTAGTAAACCTGTGTAGTAAGTCCGTTTGAGGTGGTCCAGCTGTCAAGGATGCCTTAAGGTGAGGCCTTAAACTGTAAGTGACTACCGCTGTGCTATTTTGCTGAGTGTCGACATAACCAGACAATGTTGGCATAAATCTCCTTTTCTGCACTGACTCCCAAGGAGTTCTGCTCTTTATTAGAAAATCAAATTAGTTTTTACAATTAAAGGGTAACTCTCATTAAAAAAATTATTTTTTTTATTGCACTCCTTATGGTAAATAAAAAATATTTCTCATATACTTTGTTTAAAAAAAATGAAATTTTCTATGTTTTATTTGTGCTTAAAAAAGCTCAAGAGCACATTTTCCCCCATCTTATACACAGACTTAGGACCAAGGTCCAAACACAGAAAGAGCAGCCTGGAGTGCTGAGGGGGGTGTGTCCAGAATCATCCAATCATAGCTCCTCTCACACTTAACTGCCATATGCTGTTGGTTGGACACACACCCCTCAGCACTCCAGGCTGCACTTACTGTGTTTGGACCTCGGTCCTAAGTCTGTGAATAAGATTGGGGAAAATGTGCTCTTGAGCTTTTTTAAGCACAAATAAAACTTAGAAAACTTTTAAGCACAAATAAAACATAGAAAACTTAATTTTTTTTAAACAAAGTATATTAGAAATATTTTTTATTTACCATAAGGAGTGCAATAGCAAAAATTTGTTTTAATGAGAGTGCCCATTTAACAAAAAGGGGAGGGTAAAAACTACCGCATCAAATCATCATTTTATATGCTGATTGGTCATTTGAGCATGGCGTAGCATAGATCACTTATGTTGCAACTTCTCTATCTTGAGATTTTTACATCCTTCCACAAAAGCCCAATGTTTAGACTTCAACTCCTAACTTCTTGTATCTTCAGGCTCCATCCCAAGGTTTTCATCTTAATTACAGGCAAAGAGCAAGCTGAAATGTTTTGAATAAAGGAAAACAAAGTTCTTCTGCAATATTTTAGTAATAGCATATAGCATTTAGCAAAGGCATATGAGTATAGATATAGCAACACATATCAGAATATTATAGACCCAACACAGCGAAGTGCATTATGGTCATGAAATGGCTGTGAGGACCTTAAGATCCCTTTGCTTCTTGTTGTGATGTTTCCCCCCTGCTATATATTTTTGCTACGTTTTTTATACATGGAATAAAGATATACCTTTTTCATGGATATAACTACAGCTGAGTTGCCACACTCATGTTTTCCTTCCATTGAAAGTGTGGACATCCCAATAGAGTGATTTCACATCTGCCAAAGTGTTTCATGCAGATCTGTCACAAATATGTTGTAGATTCACTGTGGATTTTACCCCTATACCTAGAAAGTGGTAAAATTTATCATGAATTCACATGTGCGAGCATGTTGCAAGTGCAAATTTGCTAGCTGTTCTGAACCATGACGATTCAATCAAAGGTAGAAAATTGATGCTGCCCCCTCAACAATGCTGCCCTTGGCAAAGGTCCTCAGCTTCCTAATAGCAAAAACAGCTCTGAATCTACCCATCACAATTTGGTCCTTGTTAAAGTTGCCCAGATCCTAAAGTTTGACCATTTTTTCCTGTGTCCAACACATCTACTTGACGGACTGATAGCTTTTTGCCCACTTTATTCCACCCATTGACAGCTCACATTATCATGTTATTCATTTTGTCAGTCAGTGGCTTCAATATTTTGGCTGATTTAAAATGAATAACATATTTATAAAAAGGACAAGTTTTCTCAGATTCCTGTTGCATGGGCAAAGCACCTGTGTGTTAAGTCAGTCCTGCCACTGATTTATATACACAGAGGTTAAATTCTTTTTCAACCATTAGAAAAGTACACAGTAACTAGCAGGGACATAGAGAGCTCTGTGTTTGTAACAAACCCTGTTTAAAAACAATCAATGCACGGCCGAGTGGAGCCAAGATGGAGGCAACAACACCAAGTTAGGAGTACTGGTAAATCTGGGGTACGGCATGCCTCTCAATAGGACTTTTTTGCATTCATTGAATTTTGGACAGTAAAACAACAGAAAAGTACTGCAAGTACGTACTGTAAGTAAGGCTATGTTTACACTGCATTTTCAATATATCTGCACAAAAAGGCTCAAACATAACGTTAAAGGGGTTGTGCGCTGCCCTGCAGTTCGGAGCTTCGCTCACAGCGTCCGGAAGTTCATTACTCCAAACGCTGTGTGCGTTTGGAGTTTGGAGCTTGCCATAGACTTTCGTTGAGGGGGCGGGCGAGACGTCACGAGGGGGCGGGCGAGACGTCACGAAGGGGCCGGGCGTGATGTCACACCCGGCGGGCGCGAACACGGAAGCCTGCATACAGCGTTTGGAGTAATGAACTTCCGGATGCTGTGAGCGGAGCTCCGAACTGCAGGGCAGCGTACAACCCCTTTAACAGAATCTAAAATAAACACATACTTTTTGTTTTGGAATTACTTACCATTTCATGTACTTTCTTCTGAAAGTTGTATTTTGCAATCTATTGGATAGGTGTAGAAAAAAAACACACATATTGGTCAAATCCCAATTCTAAGAAAAAAAATAAGCAAGGCAAAATAACCCATTCAAGTAACGAAGAGTCAGAAAAACTTTTTAATTGGTCCAATTACAGTACATAAAATATCTTTCTTTCACCAATATTTAGCATTTGTGGAATTTGACTGCTTTTTTTTTTATTTTATTTTTTTATCATCTTAAGGACCTGGACAATTTTTGTTTTTGCACTTTCATTTTTTCCTCCTCCCCTTCTAAAAATCATAAAGCTTTCAATTTTGTACCTACAGACCCATATGAGGGGTTGTTTTTTGCATCACCAATCATACTTTGTAATGACGTCACTTATTTTACAACATAATCTGCAGCAAAACTAAAAAAAAAACTTGTGTGGTGAAATGAAAAAAGAAAACAAACGCCATTTTGTAACTTTTGGGGACTTTCATTCCACGCAATGCACTTTTTGGCAAAAATAACTTATCTTTATTCTGTAGGTCCATACGGTTACAAGGATACCAAATTTATCTAGGTTTTATTTTATTTTACTACTTAAAAAAATTATAACTACATGCACCAAAATTAGTATGTTTAAAATTGTCATCTTCTGACCCCTATCATCTTTTTATTTTTCTGCACACGGGCTATATGAGGGCTTATTTTTTGTGCTGTAGTCTGTAGTTTTTATCAGTACCATTTTTGTTTTGATTGGGACTTTTTGATTGCATTTTATAAAAATGTTTATGGTATATGAAAGTGACCAAAAATGCTCAATTTTGGATTTGGTATTTTTTTTTTTTACGTGTAAGCCATCGACGGTGCGGTTTAACTAACCTTATATTTTAATAGTTTGGACATTTATGCACATGGCGATACCACATATGTTTATGTTTATTTTTGACTATATTATTTTATTTTAAAAAATTGGAAAAGGGGGTAATTCAAACCTTTATTCGTGGGGGAGCTTATTCACATTTATTAACTTTTTTTTTTACACATTTTACTTTTTATTTAGTCCCCATAGGAGGCTATAAAATGCAATCTTGCGATTGCATACACGGTTCAATGCTGAGCTTTAGCTATGTATTAATCAGTGTTATTGATGCACTGCTGCTCCAGCCTACCATGGCAGACCACTGATCGGATGGCAAGGAGGCAGGTAAGGGCCCTCCCGCTGGTCTCTCAGCTGTTTGGGACATCAAGGGCTTGTTTTTTGCACCACCAATTTTACTTTGTAATGACAACAATAATTTCACAACAAAATCTACGGTGAAACAAGACAAAAATTATTTGTGGGGCTAAATTGAAAAGAAACTAACTAACAGCATTTTGTAACTATTAGGGGCTTCCAATTCTATGCAGAGCACTTTATTGTAAAAAAAAAAAAAAAAAAGAAAAAGACACCTTCAGGGATATTTATCAAAAACTGTGCAGAGGAAAAGTTGACCAGTTGACCATAACAACCAATCCGATTGCTTCTTTCATTTTTAAAGAGGTCTGTGAAAAATTAAAGAAGCAATCTGATTGGTTGCTATGGGCAACTGGTCAACTTCTCCTTAGCACTCGTCTTGATGTATCTCCTCACTTATCTTTATTCTGTAGATCCATACAATTAAAATGATACCCAACTTACATAGGTTTGATATGGCTTTACTTCTGTTAAACAATTATAACTTTATGCACGAAAATTAGTAGGTTTAAAATTTCCTGTTCTGACCCATATAACTTTATTTTTATTTTTATGTATACAGGGATGTGTGAGGGCTCAATTTTTGCACCAGAATCTTTAGTTTTTATCGGTACCATTTCTGTTTACATGGGACTTTTTGATCGTTTTGTTATAAAAAAAAATTTAGGGCATAGAAAGTGACCAAAAATACACAATTGTGAACTTTGGTATTTTTTTACATAAACCCCATTGACCATAAGGTTTAATTAATGTTATTTTTTTTATAGTTTGGACATTTACGCATTCGGCGATACTACATATGTTTATATATTTTTTATATGGAATTTGGGAAAAGGGGGTGATTTCAACTTTTAATATGGAAGGGGTTAATTTTTTAGACTTTTATTAAACTTTTTTTTTTTTTTTTTTTACATTTTATTAGTCCCCTTTGGGGAGCTTTTAGGAGGAATCATTAGATTCCTCATACTGATCTGTGTGCTCTGCACACGATTGATAAAGCCTGGTCCAGCCAAGCTTTATCAATCTCAGAGCCGGGACCAGCACCGAAGGGGAGGTAAGCCCTCCGGCTACCTCAGAAGTGGATCACGCTGCTGGGAGGCGATCCACCCCACTAGATCACCAGGGAGTGTTTAAAGGTCCTTTTAGGCACCACTGTCAGCTTTGATAGCGGCGAACTAAAGGGTTAATAGCCGCCCGCGGCAATCACCGCATGTCGGCTATCAACAGCTGCCTCAAGCTACAAGAATCAGCTGGGGCTGGCCAGTATGGTGCGGGCTCGAGGCGGGAACCCACGCCATACACAGTTAGTGGCACAAGAACATGTATACACATCCTTGGCCATTAACCAGTTAATTGCGGCATCTAAAAAGTTAAAGGGTTACTCCACTCCCCAGCGTCCGGAACATTGAGTTCCTGAATGCTGTGTGCAGGCTTCCGTGTTCACGCCTGCCCCCTAGTGACGTCACGCCCCGTCATGTGACGTCACATCCCACCCCTTCAAAGCATGTCTTCCCATAGACTTTCATTGAGGGGGCAGGCCGTGACATCACTAGGGGGCGGGCGTGAACACGGAACCCCGCACATAGCGTTCAGGAACTCAATGTGAACATTGAGTTCCTGAATGCTAGGGAGCGGAGTAACCCTTTAATGCCAGGCCCAGTTCACTGCCCCCATCATGAAAAACCACCCTCTGCCTTTATTTTTTTTTTTTCTACCTTGATATTGCTCTGTATTTTCAAAATGTATACTAACAACCTGTTAGTTTTTTAAATTATGCTGAGAAGCAAGTAGATCAAAATATAAATGGTGGCTGTGTGGCTATGTTTCTCTATTTTTGTTGCACATTTGTAATCTCTCCTTTCTTCCATGGCAAGCACTACACCCATTCGGCCCAGTCGTTTTTAATTAGCAGGAGACTGCATAAGGGTTTCCTCCTAACATTCTCCCAGCCCTTTGGTAGGAAGCACATGGGAGGTGTTCACACTGGTGTGGTGCTCTGTGGTGGCCATTGTTTCTGTGATGCTTTGTCTGTGGGGTGGTGTGGCCCAGGGCCAGGGGCTTGGTCGGCCACTGGGTCATTGCCCTGGTGGGCTTGGTGTCTCGGAGGCAGTGGTCACCGCGAGACGCTATGCCAGTGTCAGGTTAGGGACCCACTCTGACTAGGTGGCCTTGACGTGGTGAGTGGGCTTGCATTTTTTGATTCAAAATGTATACTGACAACCTGTTGGTTTTTTAAATTATGCTGAGATGCAAGTAGATCAAAATGCAAATGGTGGATGTGCAGCTATGTTTCTCTATTTTTGTTGCGCTCTGTATTTTCTGCTCAGTCTCAGTCAGATTCAGTTAGCCAGCAGGCATGACATCATCTGAAGCCATACAAGGGAGAACTTCCTTCCTCACTCTGCTTCACACAGCCCAGAGCTATTCAGTGTGTGAGATGAGGTGTGATCATATCCGGTCCTCATATGCTGTCCTCATATCCCGTCCTAATGTCCCATCCTCATATCCTGTCCTCAGGTGGGACTGATTTGTAATGAAGATATTGAAAGCTGAAAATAGAAGGGGACATGGCTTTGTGGGACTAGGCGTAATTTGCAAGCCAGACCGATGCGCAAAAAGGTAGAGAATAAAAGGGTGTGGCTTAAACAGTGGGTGTGTCTTTGTGAGATGGGGTGTGGCATGCAAGCCGGGCTGACACATTCACCAGGAGATACAGAGCGGAGCTTGTGGAGTAAGGTAATGGAAGTCCCAAATACTTGCATGGGACTTGAAACAAAAACCCCTCTTTTATATAAGGGTATAGGTAAGGGTTAATTTAAATATCATATATTTTTATTTGACATATAAGTAATATGTGTACCAGGTATTATTGAAATATCCCAAAGTTATGTGGGAACATACATTTCCCATATATTTGCATGGAATTTTAAACAGAAAACCCGACCCTCACAAATGGGAGTAGTTAAGGGTTAAATTAACTATCCTATATTTTAAATGGACATATAAGTAACATGTGACCAAGTATTATCGAAATATCTCTAGCCGTTTGGAAGTTATGCAGTAATCTATATTTCCCATAGACTTGTATGGGACTTTAAACCAAAAACCATGACCCTAGCAAATGGGGTGAGGATGGGTTAAATTACCTATCCTATGTTTGTTGTTGACATATAAGTAACATGAGGAACGAGAGTAGTTTGGATCCGGCACTGCAGAACTAGAGTATAGTACAGGAGTGTGGGCTAGTGTCCGTGCAGGTGAGGCGTGGGTGTGGACAGCGAGGTGCAACTCAATGTAAGGAGCGTAATCATCAAAGAAAGAGTCAAGAAGAGATTGCACTCACCATCCACAGGCTTGATTCGCTGAAATACAGGCACATATAGCAGAGGCAGGGGCACAACGAGACAAGCTGTTTTACGCTATTATGCTCTTCTTTACACACCGGCTTGAAGAAGCGCATACTAGAGCGAAACAACTTGTCCCGTTGTGCCCCTGCCTCCGCTATATGTGCCTGTATTTCAGCGAATAAAGCCTGTGGATGGTGAGTGCAATCTCTTCTTGACTCTTTCTTTGATATAAGTAACATGTGTGCTAATTGTCATGTTAATATATTTAGCCGTTTGGACGTGATGCTGGAACATACACACACATACACACATTGAGTTTTATATATAATAGACTAGCTGAGTACCCGGTCTATATATATATATATTGCCGTTTCTTCCTTCCTAATCCTTGTTGTGGAGGAAAATCCACAGCGGAAGCTTTTGACTTCATATCCCGTCTTCATATATTGTTGTCATATCCCAACCCCATATCCCGTGCTCATACCCCGACCTCCTATCCTGACCTCCTATCCCGACCTCCTATCCAGTCCTCCTATCTTGACCTTCTATCCCTACCACCTATCCCTACCACCTATCCAGTCCTCATATCCCATCCTCCTATCTCGACCTCCTATCCCAACCTCCTATCCCGAACTCCTATCTGGACCTCCTATCCTGACCACATATCCCATTCTCCTATCCCATTCGCCTATCCCATCCTCCTATCCCGACCTCCTATCCCGACCTCCTATCTTGACCTTCTATCCCGACCACATATCCCATTCTCCTATCCCCTTCTCCTATCCCATCCTCCTATCACGACCTCCTATCCCGACCTCCTATGCCGACCTCCTATCCCGACCTCCTATCCCAACCACATATCCCATTCTCTTATCCCATTCTCCTATCCCGACCTCCTATCCTGACCTCCTTTCCCGACCTGCTATCCCGACCTCCTATCCCGACCTCCTATCTCGACCTCCTATCCCAACCACATATCCCATTCTCCTATTCCAACCTCCCATCCTGTCCTCATATCCCGACCTGTAATATGTATACCAGGTATTGAAATATCTCCAGCCGTTTGGAAGTTATGCAGTAACATATATTTCCCATAGACTTGTATGGGACTTTAAACAAAAACCCCGACCCTGGCAAATAAGGGTGAGTAAGGGTTAAATTACCTATCCTATGTTTGTTGTTAACATATAAGTAACATGTATGCCAAGTTTCATGTTAATATCTTTAGCCGTTTGGACGTGATTGTGAAACATACATACACACACACACACACACATACATTGAGTTTTATATATATAGATAAGGTGTGCAATAGCAAAAAATCATTTTAATGAGAGTGTCCATTTAAGTACCAGGACACAAGGGCATACCCATACGCCCTGCGTCCTAAACGGGTTAACAAGGTAGTTTAAAAAGTGTTCACAACACATCATTTTGGTTCAATTTGCTACAGAATTCTGCCTTGGATAAGTATTCAATGTTTTCCAAAGTGACTGAGAACTACACAGCAACTGTGTCGAAGGCCATTTTGAATTATTTGTCCATTCACTTAAAATAACATCAGTAATAACTGATAATGTCAAAGCAATTATTTTTTTTTTCCCCCAGCAGGCTGTATAATAACAAATGTCTTTTCCAAAATCATAGGATCTTGAAAAATAATGTTATACTTTTCCCTGATGCATTTGATCAAGTTGAAAAGAAACCTAGTGTACATTTTCTTTCTGGATATTTATTATTCTCATTTAAGAATGGGTCAACTATTTACAAGCACAACATTATATTTTACTGTGGCAGGTATCATTGTTTCATTTACAGGTCAGAATATCATTTAGTATAAAATGTCATTCACTTAAAGGCTGGTCTTTATTTTCTCATCTGTCTTGTGTATCAGGAGCAGTGGACCATGACATGCACTATTCATCACTTCTGCTCTGGCATGAACTGAACAAGGCAAAACAAATCCTTAAAGGATCTCAAAAATAAGGTCAGCCTTGTGAAGGCAAATACTTAGCTTCCAAAATGCAACTAGCATTAAAAAATGATTAAGCATGCTTTGGGTGACAGAGAAAACAATCTATTTGTAAAGAATTTTAAAGGGGTTATCCAGGAAAAAAACTTTTTTTTATATATCAACTGGCTCCAGAAAGTTAAACAGATTTGTAAATAACTCCTATTAAAAAATCTTAATCCTTTCAGTACTTATGAGCTTCTGAAGTTAAGGTTGTTCTTTTCTGTCTAAGTGCTCTCTGATGACACGTGTCTCGGGAACCACCCAGTTTAGAAGAGGTTTGCTATGGGGAGTTGCTGAGACACGTGTCATCAGAGAGCACTTAGACAGAAAAGAACAACCTTAACTTCAGAAGCTCATAAGTACTGAAAGGATTAAGATTTTTTAATAGGAGTAATTTACAAATCTGTTTAACTTTCTGGAGCCAGTTGATAAATAAAAAAAAGTTTTTTCCTGGATAACCCCTTTAATAAGAATTGAATGCATTGCATACCTTTAACAGCCTTTAATATGATTAAAATATCTGTGCCCTAAATACTCCCGTGGAAAACTTTTTTTTTGTAAATCAACTGTTACCAGAGAGTTAAACAGATTTGTAAATTACTTCTATGAAAAAATCTTAATCCTTCCAATACATTTTATGGGCTATATACTACAGAGGAAATGCTTTTCTTTTTGGATTTCTCTGATGTCACGACCACAGTGCTCTCTGCTGACCTCTGCTGTCCATTTTAAGAACTGTCCAGAGCAGCATATGTTTGCTATGGGGATTTTCTCCTGCTTTGGATAGTTCCAAAAATGAACAGCAGAGGTCAGCAGAGAGCACTGTGGCCGTGACATCAGAGAAATCCTAAAAGAAAAGCATTTCTTCTGTAGTATATAGCCCCTAAAAAGTACTGGAAGAATTAAGATTTTTTAAAAGAAGTCATTTACACATCTGTTTAACTTTTTGGCACCAGTTGATATATAAAAAAAAAAAAGTTTATCACGGGAGCACCCCTTTAAACTGTATTGTCCAAAGGAAAATTATGATAACTCAGCCGAGTACCTAACTTGTCATAGCTGTCAATTCTATTGAAATTAATCCTATCCTTCAACCTTGTTCTTTTGCATTGATGAGTCTATATTACATAAATTCTGCAATGTAACTGCTCTACTTAGGGGCTCACTACATCTTCCAGGCTCCTCCTCTGTTTGGACCTCAAACGCTGCTCTTCACTTGCAAGAAGCAAAGGAGCAGTGTATGAATGACAGTCCAGAGTATGTGAATTGGGAACATTGTAACATGCTTCCCTTTGAAAAAGTCTTATCCAGCTATAATGTACATGTGAGCAAAACAGGTTCAAAGCAAAAGAGTAAGGTTGCATTCACACCATGTTTTTGCAATACAGTTTCCGTATACGTTTTCAATGTGAAAACTGTATGCATTGACTCTCCGTATGCCAAAAGATGCATACGGTTGTGTCCGTTTTGCACTCTGTACGGTTTTGTCAGTTTTTTTTCCCGTACCCAAAACCGTAAGTCTACCACGTTTTTTGGTCCGTGTGAAAAACTGTATTAAACCGTAAACGTTTTTTTTTTTTTAACATGGGAGTCAATGGGAACCGTACAGAACCATATGTGCATACAGTTCCATTCCGTTTTTACCATACGGTTTTTGACTTTGCACAGTTTTTTTTCTTGGAATTTCAATCAAACAAGTGAAACTTTATTCAAAATGGAGTGAAAAGTTAAAAACGTATACGTTTTTTTCTTACAAAACGGATGCAACCGGACATCATTTTGCAAACCATATACGGTTTTTAACTGTATATGGGTTGAAATTTGTACAGACGTTTTGATACAGTTTAGTCAGGTTTTGAGGAATCCGTTTTTCATCAAAAACCTGATAAGGAAGGGGACTGTATTGCAAAAACGTGGTGTGAATGCACAATAAGGGGGAGGGGGTAACGGGATTAGCTAACCTTAATGTATGTCATCTTTGTTATCTTATAAATTACAAAATCTCGTAAAACCTACATATGCAAAGGTTTTTTTTTGTATTTTGCATTTTTATAGTGTTTTTGGGGTCAGTGGTGTGCATCATTTTCTTCATAGGCTTCTCTGTCTAACTTAACTAGCTCCAGGAAAAAAGCATATACAAAATGTCACAAAAAAGTTACCAAAACCATAATAAAATGTTGTAAAGACTTCCTTCATGTCTTCATAACATATACTCCGAATTATTATTTTATTTTATTTTTTTAAAGGTAAAATAAAAAAATATGCAATTATGCAATTTTTACAACATTCTAAGTGCGGTCAAACTACCATGCTATCTTGATTCTTTAGGTCGGCTTGATTACAACCCAATTTGTATAGTTGCATAGTCCATCATGTTTTACTAATTTTTAAATTGCCATTTTCTAGCCCCTATACCATCTGTAGATTTTATTGGTACCATTTTGGTATTTATCAGACTTTTTGATCACTAGTTATTCAATTTATTTGAGGCATGCTTTGGTAAAAACATGCAATTCTGGGGTTTGGTTATTTTTTTGCCATTTACTGTAGGGATAAATAATGTTACACTTTTATTGTACAGACAATTACGCAACAGACAATACCAAAAATGTTGATTTTGTTAACATTTGTTTAAATTATGTTTATTATGTTCACATATTTTTTATCTAAAATTTTTTTGAAAAGGGGGCTGATTTAACCCCTTATAGATGCAGGGCATAACTATACCCAGTACAGAATCACGTGCTCTTCTGTACTCCTGCCCATCCCGTGTGGCAGATGTTGCTTCAATATCCGTCTTGGGCCCACTCTCCTCAGATCTCTCTATAATCTACAGTATTATGCAATGTTATATAAGGGTTAATGTATTTGTATTTTCTATGCACTTGTTACCTTAAGAAACCTGTTGACAGGGACCTTGCTGTTAGGGGAGTATGCACAGGTGAACCATGCCAATGGGATCTTTCTAAATTCCTCCCATATATAGTGAGGTCAGAGTTTAATTCTCTCTTAGACTCTTGCTGAGGTACAGTTTGGGGAAAAGTGCAGTCTGTCTGTGAGGGAATTATGAAGGAGGCCTGAGGCCTAGTCCAGGGATAGGATTAGGAATACTTCTTTTTATGTGCCCGGGCCGGCTCCCGTGTATGGCTGCAGGCGGGGGCCGGCCAGAGCATATAAAAACTAATACTGTGTACTAAAAACCAGGGGGCCTCCAGCTGTTGTGAAACTACAACTCCCAGCATGCCCGGACCGGCAAAGTCTGTCCGGGCATGCTGGGAGTTGTAGTTTCACAACAGCTGGAGGCCCCCTGGTTTTTAGTACACAATATTAGTTTTTATATGCTCTGGCCGGCCCCCGCCTGCAGCCATACACGGGAGCCGGCCCGGGCACATAAAAAGAAGTATTCCTATCCCGGACATCCCTGTGTCCCGAAAAATCTTTTCGGGACATAAGGATGTCCGGCGGTCACTCACCATTCCCCGGCGTCCGCCTGCGATACTCCCGCGATCCTCCTCCGGTCCTTCGCTTCTCCACCTCTATGGTCGTACGCACGGGACATCACTGACGTCCCGTGCGTAAAACCATAGAGACGCAGGAGGACCGCAGGATCGTCGCGGGAGAACGCGCGCTGGCCGGAGCCTGGTAAGTGAACGTGTCATCTTCTTCAGTGTTCCGGTCACCGCTCCCCCGGTCCCGTCACCTACTGCGATGGTCCATAGGCCATAGCAGTAGATGTGACCCCGGGCCGGAGGAGCGGTGACCGGAACACTGTGGGGGCAGCAGTACAGACATCCAGCCTCCAGCCATACACTGTATATGGCTGGAAGCTGTATGTCTGTGGGGTGGGGGAACTGCTGACCTAATGTGGGGGGGAGCTGCCTACAAATGTGGGGGGAGCTGCCTAATATTGTGGGGGGGGGAGCTGCCTAATATTGTGGGGGGGGGAGCTGCCTAATATTGTGGGGGGGGGAGCTGCCTAATATTGTTGGGGGGAGCTGCCTGATATTGTGGGGGGGGGGGGGAGCTGCCTAATATTGTGGGGGTGGGGAGCTGCTGTCACGATGCCGGCTGGCAGGAGGTGGATCCTCTGTGCCAGGGAGGGATTGGCGTGGACCGTGCTAGTGGACCGGTTCTAAGTCACTACTGGTGTTCACCAGAGCCCGCCGCAAAGCGGGATGGTCTTGCTGCGGCGGTAGTGACCAGGTCGTATCCACTAGCAACGGCTCAACCTCTCTGACTGCTGAAGATAGGCACGGTACAAGGGAGTAGACAGAAGCAAGGTCGGACGTAGCAGAAGGTCGGGGCAGGCAGCAAGGATCGTAGTCAATAAGGTAATAGCAGGAGGTCAAGTACACAGTATGGACAACACAGTAACGCTTTCACTAGGCTCTAAGGCAACAAGATCCGGCAGGGGAGTGCAGGGGCAGAGATCAGATATAGTCTGGGAGCAGGTGGAAGCCAATTAAGCTAATTGGGCCAGGCACCAATCATTGGTGCACTGGCCCTTTAAGTCTCAGGGAGCTGGCGCGCGCGCGCCCTAGAGAGCGGAGCCGCGCGCGCCAGCACATGACAGCAGGGGACGGGAACGGGTAAGTGACCTGGGATGCGATTCGCGAGCGGGCACGTCCCGCTGTGCGAATCGCATCCCTGACGGCCATGACAGTGCAGCGCTCCCGGTCAGCGGGACCGACCGGGGCGCTGCGGAGAGAGAGACGCTGTAAGCGCTCCGGGGAGGAGCGGGGACCCGGAGCGCTAGGCGTAACAGCTGCCTTATATTGTTGGGGGGAGCTGCCTGATATTGTGGGGGGGGGGAGCTGCCTAATATTGTGGGGGAGCTGCCTAATATTGTGGGGGGAGCTGCCTAATATTGTTGGGGGGAGCTGCCTAATATTGTTGGGGGGAGCTGCCTGATATTGTGGGGGGGAGCTGCCTGATATTGTGGGGGGGAGCTGCCTACAAATGTGGGGGGAGCTGCCTAATATTGTGGGGGAACTGCCTACTATTGTGGGGAACCTGCCTACTATTGTGAGGGAACTGCTGACCTAATGTGGGGGGGAGCTGCCTACATATGTGGGGGGAGCTGCCTAATATTGTTGGGGGGAGCTGCCTACTATTGTGGGGGAAATGCTGACCTAATGTGGGGGAGCTGCCTACTATTGTGAGGAACCTGCCTACTATTGTGGGGGAACTGCTGACCTTATGTGGGGGGGGGAGCTGCCTAATATTGTTGGGGGGAGCTGCCTAATATTGTGTGGGAACTGCCTACTATTGTTGGGGGGAGCTGCCTACTATTGTGGGGAACCTGCCTACTATTGTGGGGGAAATGCTGACCTAATTTGGGAACCTGCCTACTGTTGTGGGGGAGCTGCCTACTATTGTGGGGGAGCTGCCAACTATTGTGGGGGAGCTGCCTACTATTGTGGGGGAGCTGCCTACTATTGTGGGGGGGAGCTGCCTACTATTGTGGGGGAGCTGCCTACTATTGTGGGGGAGCTGCCTACTATTGTGGGGGATCTGCCTACTATTGTGGGGGAGCTGCCTACTATTGTGGGGGAGCTGCCTACTATTGTGGGGGAGCTGCCTACTAATGTGGGGGAACTCACGACCTAATGTGGGGGAGCTGGCAATCTAATGTGGGGGAATCTAATCTAATGAGCGGAGCGCTGCATTTTACCAGAAGACGGGGAGAAGTCATTTTCGGTATCGGTTTCGGCCGGACATTTTTTTTTAATTTCGGTTTCGTTTCGGTTCTGAAATTTCCATTTTGGTGCACCTCTATTAATTACACATTACCCCGTCTGGCACCCCATGAATAGGATACGGGTGTGTGCCTTATGCAAGAACCCCCCCTCCCCAGTCTGAACTGTGTCCAAATTGCAGCAAAAACGCACGTCTGTGCGACAAAAATTGTGCCAGTTTTGTACAGGGACTTTACGAAGAGGTGCTTGTGATATAGAGGGGGAGGAGAAAATTTTATTGTCTGCCATTGTGAAAGTACCAAGTCTATGGTTATCACCCTCCGTCATATGTGCAAGTAGTGTGTGGGACTTGTGCTGCATAACAAGTACAGTGCTGTCCTACCCAGAAGGGGTTAACCGGCTCCCGCGATTCCCGATCTAACCAGTGGCTGCAGCTCCGCCCCCACCAGTTTCTGGCGGCAACGCCTCTCCAGCACAGCAAGGAGGAACCAAAAGGATTGTCATGTGTTGCACAGGGGAAGAAGTCTCTTCTGACTGGACCCAAGCACGAAGTTCCATGGTTGCCGCCGTCTTGAAAGTTCCTGGCTGCTGCATTCATCCCCAGTGCTGTCCTGCAGCATCGCATCACTGTTCATCAGTACAGTATTGCACAGAGTCTCCGGTATCCAGGTATGCCACTATTACCCTTGTTCTGTCCGCAACTGCCATTATCAAGTATCTTGCTACCGGGTGCCTGCAAAAAAAAGGGGGAGTGTCTGCTATTAACACCCCCACAGTTCCGGTGCAAACTCCAAGCTGCTGCCGCACATCTTCATCTTTCTTAAAGCGACAGCGCACCCTATTATTTTCAGATGTCTGAACCAAGTACAACCAACAACCCAGGTGTTCGAGCAACCCCAAAAATATTCATGGGGAATCCCATACTCCCTACTTACAGCGGAGACCCCTTCACCCTGAGGGACTTCAAGGAAAGAATTCAGAGCTTGTTTGTCTTTTACTCTTTTCCTCCTAATCAACAGGAGCAACTGTTAATGGGACAGCTCCATGGACCAGCTCTAGACGAGATCCGCACCTGGCTGGCATCCAAAAATGCGACTGTCGAGCAGATTTTTGAAGGATTGTACCAGGTATTTGAATCCCATTCCCCATCAGAGGTACGTCTCCGACTGTATGAAAGGTGACAAAAGCGTATGCTGTGGCCTTACAGAATGCCCTAGAGACTGTCCAGAAGTTAGATGGTATAACTCCCAAACAGAGCAATAAAGTGTTAATGGACAGATTTATTGATGAGGCTCACAACAAATGGGATAAAGCCCAACTGAAAATGTTAGTACAAAATCCAGACATGTCCTTTCCTGCCTTAAAAAGGATGGCCATGCAAGTAATTGAGTCCGGGACTGAATTAGAGGATGTTTGTGCTCCCCTTACACCCGCTCAGGAGCCCTCAGGCACGATGGTCAGGCCTATACAATCCCGTTCAACTGTCCCGGCCCCAGTCCAAACAACCCTGTCAGTCACTATGGCTTCAGACTTACAGAGTCTTAAACAAGACATTGAGCAACTAGAGAGTGTTAAACAAGACATTGAGCAACTGACTAAAGCTGTCAAGGAGCTCGCCCCCCGGCCTGCTCCACTCTCCCATGAGCAATCCCTGCCTAGAAAACCCCCCTCTGCTCTTGCCCCACGTAATCCCAGTTACTTGCTCCTCCACCCGCAAGGTATTCTGGGAGTAACAGACCCTTCTGTACTAACTGTAACAAGTCCGGCCACTGGAAAATGCAGTGCTGGGGTTTAAACGGAATTCACCCTAAGGTCAAGGACCGACCCTCAGGAGAACAGACAGCAGGCCAACTAAACTGGACGCTCTTGAAGAGCGATGGGCTCCGAGGTTAGCCAACTACAGCTTCACTATCAAGTATAGAAGCGTCAAGTCAAATGTCAATGCCTGAGGTCAAGGATTGACCCTCAGGAAAACAGACAGCAGGCCCAACTCCAGAACGACCTAAGCCAGGACTCTCACTTTATGTTGCCTCCTGAAGAATGAAGAATGATGCTAATTATAGTTCTTTCAAGTTGGAACTTCTCACCCTGGTATGGGCTGTGACTGAGAAATTCAAAGAGTATTTGGTAGCCATGCCATTTACAATTTATACCGATAACAATCCCTTGACACACTTGAACACCGCTAAACTGGGTGCTCTTGAAGAGCGATGGGCTTCGAGGTTAGCCAACTACAGCTCCACTATCAAGTATAAAAGCAGAAAGTCAAATGTCAATGCCGATGTGCTGTCCCGGATGACCCCAGGTGAAGAGCCACCACAAGAAGACGAGTGGGAGGATGTGGAGATGCCTCCGTTTTACCAGTGGTTTGTCCATCTAAATGTTGTCACTACCCTTGTCGAGGGTAAACCAAGGCCAGAGAAGGTTAAAGAGGATCTCTATACTTGGAAGACTCTGCAAGACGAAAGTCGCGTCATTGGAGACATGATGGATTATCTCCTGGCGAAAAAGGTACCGACCCGTCTGCGTCGGGCCCATTGTGACTATGAGTTGAAGCGACTGTGGCATCAGAGGAAACGACTGTTTGTGCAAGGACTGTTGTATCGTAATTCTTTGGATCTGGTCGCCGGTGAATTTACTACATCAGATTCTGGTTCCCAGAAGAGATACAGCGATGGTTCTCAATGCCTACCATGACCAGTCTGGACACTTCAGAGTCCATAAGACAAAAGCCAAAGTTCGGAGAAGATTCTACTGGATTGAGATGCGTAGTGATGTTGAGAAATGGTGCTCTGTCTGCAATGTTAAAAAAAATGGACGTAAGGACGCAAGAGCGCCCCTCCATCCCATTCATAGCAACAGACCCAACCAGTTGGTCGTACTAGACCACGTAAAACTGGCTCCTACCTGATCCGGGTACACCTACGCTCTCACCATGGTCGACCACTTCTCCAAGTGGGTTATCATTGTTCCAGTCAAAGATCTTACGGCCAAAACGGCCGCACAAATGTTCTACTCCAAGTGGGTGCCCAGAGTCTGTCTTAACTGACCGTGGACTGGCCTTCGAGGCTCAACTATTCCAAGAACTCTGTCAATTCCATGATTGTAAGAAGCTCAGGACTACCGCCTACCAATCCCCAAGGAAATGGGCTATGTGAGAGGATCAATCTAATGTTCATCCACATGCTGCGAGCAGCCTCTGTGTCACATCATGAAGAGTGGCCTCAACTGCTACCTGAATTGATAGAAATCTACAACAACACAGTCCACTGTTCCACTGGGTATACACCCATCTACCTGATGATGGGGAGGCATGGACAGCTGCCTAAGGACTGGACCTTCAGGCTACAAGCTGCAGCTGACAACTCTCCCTTGTCAGCCCATGAATAGGTATCTGATCATCAAAGGCAAAATCACAGAGGCAACAGGCAAGCCCAACAGAGGCAACAGGATGACTTGACTACAATCGCCATGCAGCGGCCAAACCCTTACTTGTTGGTGACAAAGTCTGGTTAAACAAGTTTCCTAGAGCAGACAAGTTGGACTCCATCTGGGAGACAGAACCTTTACATGATAATGGCTATTCCCTGCCCTGAGTCAGATGTCTACGCAGTGCAAAAGCCTGATCATGAACCACAGGTCATCCACAGGAGCTGTCTCAAACTCTGTCTGAAGGAGGACCTGCCAGTGCTTGTACAACCACCGCCTCATCCACGTGTGACGCCTGTTCGTGAATACGTTCCCGGTGAAGGGATACATTCTTCTATGGACATCCCCATGTTTTCGCCAACCCAGCCGACGTACATCTGTCTACCTCCGGCTCCTGTCTTGTCTCCTTTGGCTCCAGTCTATGCACCTGCTCCATGAGTTCCAGAGGTGGTCCCTGCTCAAAAAGTTTCCTGTTCAACCAGAAGAAACCCCTGGTGCACTTCCGGGTCTACCTCAGGATCCTGTTCCTCAAGAGGTGGTGCTGTGGAGATCTCAGCGGTCTACTCAGGGACAATTACCTGCTAGGTATTGAGAATAAATAAGTACATATTATTAGTCAGTACTAAAATGTATATTGTTACAATAGGATTGTATAGCCTTGAGAAAAGTATATATGCTAGCCAATTTCATGTAAAGTCAGAAAAGTAAACTGTATAAAAATCAAAAATTTATATAATGCATATTGTGTACAGATAGTGAGTTAATATACAGTACTAAAACTGTCTCAAGTCAGGACTGTTATCTCATAGTCAGTATTGTTATATTACAGTCCATACCAATACCAAAACATGTAGTGTCAGTACTAATTATTTTTCCTGTCCACTGTGCACAGGGTTCTCTGAGTGGCCACAGAGAGCACCTGGTAAGTCTAAATAGCACCTTAAGTGGAAGTTATTGTTGTCAGCATCTCAGTATACAAAAAATTTCTATGTTTCAGGGAAAAGTAGCAAAAAGCCGTTGGGCCCCGTAGCACAGGCATCTGGGTAGAGGGCCTCCGGCAGCCCGATCCGAAATATGTCATGTCATTCATGTCATACAAAAAAGGAAAATAGTGTGTCTATGGTTTCTGATATGTATATATGTATTGTCAGAAAAAAAATATTGATAATCTTTTCATGTCATTAACAGTAATATAGGGGTAATGTGTTGGTACAAGGTACAAATGACCCATTACAACAAACCGTTGCAACAACCGTTACTTCCTTCTTGACCTTTTTTTTACATTACATTGGAGTATGTAAGGACATTCATAAAAATACCACACGAACTCTTCCAACTGTTTATCACCCTGAGGACATTCCAACCAATGCCCCAGGTTTTCATTAATGCCCCAGGAACTATTTTGTTTGTTCTAACCAAGGTGATTAGGCCATTTCATTTACATCTGCCCTCCAGGATGTTACGTCGAGGATGGTTTTTCTCTAGAGGGGGAAGTTTGTGGTTACCCAGTACAGAATCATGTGTTCTTCTGCACTCCTACCCATCCTGTGTGGCAGATGTTGCTTCAATGTCCATCTTGGACCCACTCTCCTCAGAACTCTCTATCATCTAAAGTATTACGCAATGTTATATAAGGGTTAATGTATTTGAATTTTTTATGCACTTTTTACCTTAAGAAACCTGTTGTCAGGGACCTTGTTGTTGGGGGAGTATGCAAAGGTGAACTATGTAACTTATCCGGCCAATGGGATCTCTCTAAATTCCTCCCATATATAGTGAGGTCAGAGTTCAGTTCTCTCTCTTAGTCTCTTGCTGAGGTACAGTTTGGTGAAAAGTGCAGTCTGTCTGTGAGGGTATTCTGAAGGAGGCCTGATTCCTAGTTCAGCAACCACCATCTACTACCAGTTAACCCCACTACCCAGGTGAAAGTCAAAGCCTTGCAGTAAGCACTAAGTCCGGGGAATTTAATACAAGTCAAGTCCAACAAGTTAGTCAAGCTCAAGTCACTTAAGTCTAACGTGGGCTGCATTCAAGTCAAATCAGTCATATACAGCACAATCAAGTATAAGTCCCAGCAAGCCGATACGCTTCCCAAAGTTCACCCTGCATCTCCTTAACGCTAAAATGAGCTGTAACAGATTGTACCATCTTTCCAACCTCAGTAAAGCAAACGAGTTATACGTAACCTTGCATCGGAGTGATTATTTGCCCCATGCCTGGTACAGGAGAAGCTGGTCTACCTAGGGTGGTGTATAGGTCAACCATGCCATGGCATCTCAAAATTGTTCATTACACATTACCCCGTCCGACACCACACCTGTATATTCATAAAATTTAATGCTGTAATACACCCATGAGGGAGTGTAAAGCTTACTATTTTTATTGATACACTTCACCTGCAATGTCTTTATATCTTCTCTTAAACTACTGTTCTCCCTTTCCTTTGATTCTGCAGCGAGCTGGAATCGACCCTTTAACAAAAAAAAGTGCACTACGTAAAATGCAGTCAACATAACTGAGTAACATACTGAAAATAGATATGATTACAGTAGAATCTCCCAATAGCGGACACTCACGGGGAATAAAAAAGTGTTCACTATTGAGAGATGTCCCCTATGGGGGAAAAAGGCTCAAAAACCTTTCTAAATGTCTGAATACTGTACAGTATCCCCCCCAGAGTGTAATAACCTATAAAACATGATAAAAAGCAATATTACAGTACAATCTCCCAGTGATGTTTAATCACCCCTTATCCCCCATTATTTCATCCCCCTTTATACCCTGTGCCACCATATGCCTTGTGCCAAATTACCCCCCTTACCCCCTGTGCAACATCATTTCTCCTTGATTCCCCGCCCATGCGATTTCATTCCCCCTTTATTACCCTCTGTGTAAATCCATCAACCCCCCCCCTTTTTGAAGTGGCAAAGGGGGATAAAGGGGGCAATGAAAGAGCACAGGGGGAATCAAGAGGAAATTATGTAAAAAGGGGGGGTGATTTGACACAGGGGGAATAAAGTGGCACGGGGAGATCCGGGAAGGAGGGGGGTGAATGATGTGGCCGGCAGATGTAAAGAAGCATGAGACCACTGAGGTCTTCTGGGGCTGCTGCAGCGGGGGCCTGGATCCCCTGGGAGTCTGGGCCCCTACTGGGGTATTGGCTGTACCCACTGAACACATAAAAGTTTGCCTCATCCCTGAACAAAATCTTCTGTGTAAACTGAGGGTCCTGTTCCAATTTTTCTTTTGCCCATTCTGCAGCACCTGAAACTACGGATACTGGAAGCCTGTGCTAGCATTTCTCCTGCGGTGTTGCTATCAGTGTGTGAAGAGTGGGAAAAGAGTTAAGTTAAGTTAAAACCAAGCCCATCATTGTTTTTCTTGTGAAATTCCCAATAAGTTTGATGTGTCACATGACCCTCTTCCTATTGAAAAAACAAAAGTTGCATTCAAAATGTCCGACTTCAAAATGGCCGCCATGGTCACCACCCATCTTGAAAAGTTTCTCCCCTCACATATACTAATGTGCCACAAACAGGAAGTTAATATAACCAACCATTCCCATTTTATTAAGGTGTATCCATATAAATGGCCCACCCTGTAGATAAATGGGGATTAGATGCCCGTGCAACAAACTGTACATAGGTCGAACAAAAAGATGTTTAACCCAAAAAATTGGGGAGCATATTTATAATATGAATTGTAAATATGATTTTCATCCCCTTTCTCATCATTATTACATGTAGAAGCATAATGCACATCTACAATTTCTCCCAGTGAAAAATATATTTACCTGATTGGTGAGGAGGCACTTTTATTTCCCAAAGGGAGGTCACTGGGTATTTGACTTAGACACCATGGTACCAAAAAGTCTTAACATAGACATGGAACTGTTTGCCTTTCTGGTTAATTCATTTGGATGTGTTTGCCTCAGTACTGTAATCTTAATTGTCTCTTTTTATTGGAATAGTCATATGCACTTTTTAACCCCTTAATGACCGGGCCATTTTTCATTTTTGCACTTTCGTTTTTTCCTCCTCACCTTCTAAAAATCATAGCGCTTTCAATTTTCCACCTACAGACCCATATGAGGGCTTGTTTTTTGCCTCACCCATTTTACATTGTAATGACATCAATCATTTCATCACAAAATCTATGGCAAAACCAGAAAAAAAATATTTGTGAAGCCAAATTTAAAAAAAATGGCATTTTGAAATTTTTTAGGGCTTCCGATTCTACGCAGTGCAATTTTCAGTAAAAATGGCACCTTATCTTTATTCTGTAGGTGCATACGGTTACAAGGATACCTAATTTATATAGGTTTTATTTTATTTTACTACCTAAAAAAATTATAACTACATGCACCAAAATAACTAGATTTAAAATTGTAATCTTCTGACCCATATAACTTTTTTATTTTTCCATATACGGGAATGTTTGAGGGCTTATTTTTTGCGCCGTGATCTGAAATTTTTATCTGTACCATTTTTGTTTTTTTGGGACTTTTTGATCGCTTTTTATACATTTTTTTAGGGTATACAAAGTGACCAAAAATGGGCAATTTTGGACTTTGGTATTTTTTACGTAAACGCCATTGACTGTGCAGTTTAATTAACATTATATTTTTATAGTTCGGACATTTGTGCATGCGGCGATACCACACATGTTTATTTTTATTTTGTTTACATATTTTTTATATGTAAATTGGGAAAAGGGGGGTGATTCAAACTTTTTTTTTTTTTTTTACACTTTATTAGTCTCCTTAGGGGACTTTTAGGAGGAATCATTAGATTCCTCATACAGATTAATATAGTACCAATACCATAGAACTACATTGATCTGTGTGCTCTGCGCTTGATTGATAAAGTTTAGTTCAGCCAGGCTCTATCAATTACAGATAGCAGCCAGCACAGGAAGAGAGGTAACCTCTTCGCTGCTGTGGGGGCAATCCACCCCACTGGACCACCAGGTAGTCTTTTAAGGTCCATAAGACACCGCTGTCAGCTTTGACAACGGTGGTCTAAAGGGTTATTAGCTGGCTGCAGCGATCGCCGCATGTCAACTATTAACGGCGGCTCCCAGCTACAGGAAACAGCTGGGGGCCGTCCGTTATTGCGCTGGCTCGAGTCAGGAGCCCGCGTCATACACCACTTGCTGTCTCAGGATGAGCCGGCTCATCCTTAGATGCCAACCGGTTAAACTATTACAATACATAAATGGTGTTATTTTGAAAAAATTGGACTAGGTCCATTTTTGCTGAAATTTTGCAGCTTCCACATTTTTGCATTCTAGTGTCATTTAGTACACCATTTCCACATGTGCATAAGTGATGAAGTAGCACTGTATGTGTTTCCTGTAGATTTTTACAGCGGGTAAAATAAGTAGGGAACACATCTCCATATTTTTCATTAAATATATTTTCAATGGGATTTAAGTCAGGGATTGGCTGGAACATTCTAGCAGTTTTATTTTCTTCCTTTGAAACCATTTGAGAGGTTCCTTGGCTGTGTGTTTGAATTATTATGCTGCTGAAATGTCCGCTCTCGTTTCATCATCATCCTGGTAGATGGCAGCAGATTTTTGTCAAGCATATCTCAGTAAATTAACCTATTCTTCCTTACTGTAATTATCTAGAGTTTGCCAGTACCATTTGCTGAAAAGCAGCCAAACACCATGATGTTCCCACTGTTGGTTAGTAGTTATGAGCAACAGGGGCCATATTTAAATTTACGATATTTCACGAATATGTGGATATTCGCTATGTTCGTTCACTTTTTTTTCCATGCGAAAATCATAATGAAATTCGTATAGTGCGCATGCGCGATTATGTGGTGATGATGCGATGTAAGGGCAGATGTTATTACCCTAGGGGAAGATGGCCTTAACCCCACTAGGTATGGCCTGTGGCTTGTACCCAGGCTTCTGGACTTCATAGACATCTAGGAAAGGAATTGCTGTTACTATTTAGGGCTCCAATTTGTCTGTTCTCTGGAATTTTCTTAATCAGACTTTGTCGCCCACCTGCAGTGGCTTAGCTGTGGCATGACAGTTATAGTCGTCCTGTTGCCTTTGTCGGGCCTCATCCATTTTTTTTACTGAAAATCTCTTTGGCCTCTTGAATCAGCCTTTGGTGATCAGAAACCCACTAAAGGGATGCTTGAGGAGAATTGTTGATTGGGGCTTGCAACCCGAACGTCCGATCTTTAGGCAGTTGCCCATGTCGTCCCATCATCAAGTAGAAAGGGATATATCCGGTGGAACAGTGCATGGTATTGTTGTAAATCTCCAGCAGCTGAGGTAGTAACTGGGGCCATTCTTCTTGTCATGACACAGAGGCTGCTCACAGCATATGGATGAAGACTTGATTGATCCGCTTACAGAGCCTGTTCCCTACAGGATGATAGGCGGTGGTTCTGAGTTTCTTGCAGTCATAGAATTGACAGAGTTCTTGAAATAGTTGGGCCTCAAAGGCTGTTCCACAGTCAGTTAAGACAGACTCAGGAAACCCAAGGGTTTGCACCCACTTAGAGTAGAACATACTTGATAGTGAACTTGTAATTAGCTAATCTTGAAGCCCATCACTGTTCAAGGGCACCCAATTAGGCAGTGTTCAAGTGGGCCAGTGGGTTATTATCCGTGTAGACAGTAAATGGTGTGGCAGCCAAATAATCCTTGAATTTTTCTGTCATGACCCATACTATCCAATATAAAAGAACTGTAATTCTAATCGTTCTTCTCTGATCCTAGCAGATTACGACTGGCGTAGGCAATCACTCTCTCTTTTCCATCCTGAACTTGGGACAGGACGGCACCCAGACCTTCAATCAGTATATAGCCAGAATGGCTGACTGTAGCCTGGATACGCCAAGATGGGTGGCTGCATCAGCAGACGTTTGAGAGCTTGGAATGCTGTCTCATGCTCTTCGGCCCAATCAATAGATAGTCTTCCATTGTAATTCTCCTTCGCCGTTCCCCGTAGAAGAGCTGTAAGGGGTTCTGCAATTTGGGATGAAATGGCGGTTGTAGCCGGCAAATCCCAGAAAGCTCCTGACATCCTTCACAGTGTGCGGTGTAGGACAGTTCTTGACAGCATCCACCTTTTCTGGATTTGGCTGGACTCCCTCTGCGCTGACAACGTGGCCGAGGTAGGGGACATGAGGTTTGAGCAAGTGGCCTTTCGATGGTTTGATCTTCAGCCCATGACATGTTTGATCAGGACTTGAAAGATGTCTGAGGTGTTCCTGGTAAGACTTGGAGTACACAATGACATTGTCCAGGTATAACAAGACACTTTGGAAATTCAGATGTCCCAGGCACCTTTCCATCAGACACTGGAACGTAGCAGGGGCATTGCACAGCCCAAACCGCATACTTTTGAATTCAAACAACCCCATTGGTGTCACAAAGGCAGTCTTCTCCCGAACCTCCGAGGCCATGGATATTTACCAGTACCCGCTGGTTAAGTCCAGGCTGGAGAAGTAAGCAGCAGACCAAAGGCCGTAAAGGGACTCCTCAATTCTTGGCAGAGGATAAGCGTCTTTATGTGTGAAATTTTTCAGTTTCCTGTAGTCGACACCAAAGCGGATAGTTCCATCTTTCTTCTTGACTAGGACGAGGGGTGCTGTCCAGGGACTCTGACTCTCTTGAATGACGTCCGCCTCCTTCATGTAGGCTAGCATCTTCTTGATAGTCTGATACATGCCAGGTGTGACCGGACAGTGCGGCCTCTCTTTGATAGGCATGCTGTAGCCTGTAAGGTTACGTTGCTGAATCATTGAAGTTTTTCCGAAGACTGTGGGGTGTTTACTGAAAGCTTCTTGATACCTCTTGGCGACATTGACGACTCCATTGACCTGGTCCCATGGGGTAGTAGCATCCCCAACCTGGAGTTGTGCCCACCAGGGCTTTGGGGGATTAGTACTGGATTCACCGGTGACTTGAGCCACATGTTGTTGGGCCACTAAACGTTCAGTCATGATGTCTTTCGACTGAGCCACTGGAGTGCACTTGGGTAAAACAGTAGCAGAATCAGACAGGTTCACTAACAGTACTGGAACTCTTCCGTTTGAGACGATGACAAGACTTCTTGCAGCTCGGACCAATGGATGATCTTCTAGCTGCATGTGTTCCAGTAGGGCCTGATAATCCCGGTTCTTGACTCTGGGATGTGCATGGCACCACGCACCAGATGGTGGTTTCAGTGTTGAACTCGTACCCTGCAGATCTCCCCTTGCTTGTTGGCAAACTTCTGTTCAGCTTGTAGAACTTTCAGGTGGTGCTGCACAGCCTGCTGGTCTGAAGGGGGCATATGGGGAAGAGAGGCATACAAGGCATCTAGGATCTCAGTAAAACAATTTCTCATAATGTTCATCCCCAATATCAATTCAGCAGACCCCTTATCTGTCACATTAGTTACAATCACTACCTGCCCTGTAAGTACATGTTCACCCAATTGAATGGTTGGTTCCCAGTATCCATGTCTGGGGACTGGTTGCCCATTGCCCGCACCTACTCTGAAATTAACATCATCAGGCTCACACAATAGAGTAGCATTCCAATGCTGATAAAAAAAACACATTTAGATAGGGTAGACACTTGTGACCCTGTATCTATTAACGCCTCTATAGGTGCACCTTCTACAATATTTGTTACAAGGGTGCAGGAGGCGACATAAAGTGAGAGTCCTGATTAAGGTCATTCGAGGGTTGGACCTGATGACTGTTTTCCTGAGGGCCGGTCCTCGACCTCAGGGTGAATCCGTTTCAATCCCAGCACTGCATTTTCCAATGGCCGGGCTTGTTACAATAGGTGCAAAAAGGTCTCTGAGTCCCAGAATACCTATTGGGCGGAGGATTACGGTAACTGGGATTGGGGGAGCAGGGACAGGTTTTCTAGGTAAAGTTCTCGGTCAGGTGGAGCAAGCCGGGCGGCAATTTCCTTTACAACTTTAGTCAATTGCTCAATGTCCTGCATAACACTCTGTAGATACAAGACAGTGGTGACTGGCAAAGTAGGTTGCACTGGGGCGGGAGCAGGGGACGGTGATGTATATAGGCTTGGCCATTGCCCCTAGTGGTTCTTGAGCAGGTGTAAGGGGAGTACAAACTTCCTCTAAATAAATGACATGGATAGCCAGTCTTTTAAAAACAGGAAATGACATGTTGGGATTTTGGACTGTTAACATTCTCAACTGGGCCTTGTCCCACTTATTATGGGCTCCATCAATAAATCTGTCCATTAACACTTTGTTGCCCTGCTCGGGAGTTACACCATCTAATTTCTGAACAGTCTTTAGGGCATTCTGTAGGGCTACAGCATATGCTCTCAAGGTCTCATCTGGCTTCTGTCGCTTTTCACATAGCCGGAGACGTACCTCTGATGGAGAATGTGACTCAAATACCTGGTACAGTCCTTCAAAAATCTGCTCCACAGTTGCCTTCTCAGATGCTGGTCAGGTGCAGACTTCCTCTTTTGCTGGTCCCTGGAGTTGTCCCGTGAGCAGTTACACCTGTTGGTTAGGAGGCAATGAGTGAAAGAAAAACAAGCTCTGGATCCTCTCTTTGAAATCACTCAGGGTGAAATGGTCGCCATTGTAGGGAGGAAGGACAGGATTGCCCATGAATACCGGTGCTGTCGCTGGAACACCACAGTTGTTGATGCTTGCAGGAGCCAAGACACTAGCTGCTGGACCAGGTGGCGAGCTTGCCACTGGAGAGGGAGGGGCGCTGACGCCCGGTTGATCTGTGGTCCTGGGTTCAGACATCTTGTGGAATTTTGAGTGCGCTGTTGCTTTAAGAAAAATTAGGTGCATTCCCCTTTAAGAGAGCTGATGAAGTGCTGCAGCAGCTCTGGTTTGGATGATGGGGTAACAACAGCAGACGCTGTTTTGCAGTTACCCGGTGACAAAAGACTTAACAACCAGACTTGCGGACAACACCGGGATACTGGTAACAGACTGTGGCACCAGAGATTCTATCTTGATGATCGGTGATGCTTGCAGAACTTGCAGTGCAGCACTAACTTGTTGAGCAACAGCTGGGGATAAGCGCAGCAGCCGGAACTTCCAAGATAGCTGTGCCCAGGGAACTTCCTGTTTGGGTCCGGTCAGGAAAATCTTCCCCTGTGCAACACAGGGTGGTCCTTTTGGTTCCTCCTTGCTGGATTGAAGAGGCGTCACCACTGGGGACTGGAGTGGGTGGAGCTGCGACCGCTTGCGCATGCGGGAATCGTTGGACCAGATTTACTCTTTCAGATACAAACTTTACACAGGGCTGCACGACTTTTATACGGTTCACAATGGCAGACAGTAAACGTCTATTCACCTCCCCCTCTATTTCACCAGCGCCTCGCAACATACAAGTTACACTGAGGAAGTCCTGTACACTTTCTGGCGCAATATCTGTCACACACTTGTGCCTTTTTCTCGGCAATGCTGGACACAGTTCCGATTGTGTAGTACTTTTTGCATAAGGCGCACACCCGTATCCTGTTCTTAGGATGCCAAAAGTTGAGGTGAGGTTGCAATGTAAGGGCAGATGTTATTACCCTAGGGACAGATGGCATTAACCCCTTGTGTTTGTGATGCCAGGGCGTTGCTATCCTCTACACCACCCAAGGCATGGTCACTGGGCTAGGCGCGGGGCAAATAATCACTGATGCAAAGTTACGGAACAACAGCAGCTTTGCTGAGGCAGACAGATGGAATAGTCTTTACAGCTCAGTTAGGCCCAAGGAGATGTCCTGTGACTTAAAGAGACTTGCAGGCTCGCTGGGACTTGTAGTGGACTTGGACTGAATTGTGCAGACCCACGCTGACTTTAGCAGACTTGACTATGACTGACTAGACTTCACCCCTGTGACTGCTTACCAGGCTTTGAAGTTCATTGAAGGGGCACTTGGTTGGTGGAAGCGTGGCTGCTTGGTTAGGCCTTGGGTCTCTTCAGGACACCAGACACTCTCAGGTCTTGACTGAACCTCAGCAAACTCTAGACTCAGAACTGGTTAAGCTAGCTCCTCCCTTGTATGTATGGGAGCAATTTGGAGGGGTCCTTTAGGTCACCACACAAGTCACCTGGTCACTGACACCTTCCCTGGTTACATGTCTTAACAGGACCTAAAGGCATATACATCTAAAGCAAATACATTAACCATTTGTTTGTACAATAAGATAACTAGAGTCCTGAGGAGTGTGGGGCCAGGGGACTAGGACTGAGTCCACTTGAAAATGACCTTAGATTGTACAAAAGGGCCACTTCTGTACTGGGCCACCACAATTATATCTTTCAACTAACTAACACTATACCCTACACTAGAACCTAACTATCAATTCAGTATATAATTTGATATAGCACAGCACAGCGCAGACAGTGTTCAATCTCCTCTCACAGCCACATGAAACTGCAAAAAAACGCTGCTGGGAAGAATCATATATTGAAGGGGTGGGCAACTTTCCTATTGGTTTCTAGGGATGTTGCTAACCTCTGACAACTGTATTTGCATCCTTCTCATTGGCCCACAAGCTAAAAGAAGGGAGGGATCAGTGTCTTCTGAAAGTGCCAATATTTGTGAATATTCGCATATACAAAATATTCGCACTCCACACCGACTCACACAGTAAATAATATTGGAGACTTCTTTGGACCACGAGCTGGAAGCAGGGAAGGATGATCACTCTTTTTTTACACAGTACACATCATTGTGATGTGTACTGTGAAAAAAAACAAAAAAAGAATATTCGTCATTCCGAATATATAGCACTATATTCTAAATATTTGCGAAATTGCGAAGTGCCTATATTCATGGTAAAAATTTGCATTTTGAATATTCACTATTGGTTAGGTGTTTTTAGAGTGATGTGCAGTACCATTTCTCCTCCAAATATAGTTTGTATTATGGCATCCAAATAAACTGTGGCTCATGTTCCCTTTCCAGCAAAGCCTCACGAAGCCACCTTTATCTCCCATTATAGGCTAAATACTAGGAAGTCTGAGTACTTGTCCTTTGGATAAACTATAGTGAGTTCTGCCATTCTCCTTTTTTGCTTGATCCCCATCTGGGCTGCTGGAAGGATGTATGGGAATCATTAAAGATTTATTAAAGTCTGATCTGCTGGTACCCCCCTTAATCTCCAGGCCGGCATCACAGCGTTCTGAACATTTATGTTCAGAACGCTCGGTGCGGACGGCCCTGGTTATGACGTCACGCCCCCTCCACTAATGTCTATGGGAGGGGGCGTGACAGCTGTGGTCACTCGTCACACACCTATCCCCCACTCCTATAGACATGAATGAAGAGGACATATCGTGACCTCACGACCATGGCCGCCCGAACCAAGCGTTCTGAACATGAATGTTCAGAATGCCAAGGTGCCGGCCTGGAGATTGCTAGGGTCCCAGCAGCCAGACTCCCCGTGATCAGACATCTTATCCCCTATGCTTTGGATAGGGGATAAGATGACCCGGGCGGAGTACCCCAATGATAATTAGTTTTCCCTTAGTCCTACCAGCAGCACACTCATTTCCCACCCTAGTTATAGCTTAGTTGTCTTGTTATAACACATTGGGTTGGGGTGATCTTCCTCTTTACAGAGGGTCCTTAATTGTTTGATTTAATCTAATTACTACTTAGGCTGATTAAAATTCTACCATCCGACCAAACCAGGGGGAGGGGGGGGGGGGGGATTACCCCATCTCTGCTGCTGTTAGGGCTAAAAGGAAAACAATTTTTTGTTAGAAATAATTCCTGCAAATCTTGTTATGTCAGCCTGCTCTAAAAGTGTTTTTAGCATTTTAACCCCATTGACTTCTACTACTTTTCTACTGTCATGGCTATGCCCCCTCGTGACGTCACACCCCGTCCCCTCAATGTAAGTCTATGGGAGGGGGGCATTGTGGCCTTCACCCCTTTAAAAGAAAGTCTTGAATCACACAGCCAATGGATCACATGCTTTTCAAAAGGATAAACACAACTGGAGAAACACTGCAAAAAACATAAAATAAAACATACTGGGCCTAATTTATCAGAACTGTGTAAAACAAAAACTGTCCATTTCAGGTATCAGGACTGAGAACCAAAGCAATCTAAACTTTTTACATGTGTACATGTATAACATGTCAAAAGTTTATACAAATGACAGTAACACTTTAAATTCTATACTATTTAGCAATTTCCTTAAAACTTACTTTTTCCTCTTCAATCAAGCACATTTTTGCCTGCAACTATAATGTAAAATAAGAAATGTGAGAATAATAATCTCAAAGCATTGATATATTA